>NC_057862.1:589888181-590070681 GCF_019393635.1 Dromiciops gliroides
TCTTTAGCTAAATAACTGGACCATTGCCTAGGGAAATGGCCTTTGGCATGCTCTTTGATGAAAAGACAATAGGGCCTTTGTTCAAGAAATATACCCACTTTCTCTTGATATGTTTAATAGCAAGCAATATTAATTCATTCACAGGAAGGATAGAATTTACCTCCTTTTACAAAAATCCTGAATAACAAACGTATCTAGATATACTTTATGGAACATGGACCTGTTAAGGAAACATGGACACATCCATGCATACTTTTTTTTTTGGTGAGGCAGTTGGGTTTAAGTGACTTGCCCGGGGTCACACAGGTAGTAAGAGTCAAGGGTCGGGGGCGGCTAGGTGGTGCAGTGGATAAAGCACCGGCATTGGATTCAGGAGTACCTGAGTTCAAATCCGGCCTCAGACACTTGACACTTACTAGCTGTGTGACCCCGGGCAAGTCACTTAACCCCCATTGCCCTGCCAAAAAAAAAAAAAAAAAGAGTCAAGGGTCTGAGGCTGGATTTGAACTCAGGTCTTCCTGAATCCAGGGCCGGTGCCTTATCCACTGCACCACGTAGCTGCCCCCATGCATACTTTATGAAATAAAACATGCCTGTGTTTCATTTCATAAAGTATATATGTCATGGCTAGGAACCAGACATTATGGAATAGAGCATTGTGATCACAAATTTAGCTGACCCTATCACACTAATCTATGGGGAGTGGAACAAGGAATTTTTTCCCCTAGGTCCAGGTCTTGCATATCTATATCAATGGGAAAAGTGAGGGTTTAGTGCAGGAAAAGGGGCAGAAGTTGAATTAATGATATAAGCTCCACATGGAATTCCAGTGGTTTTAGTCAATAGTTTTAATCTTGTACCAAGTCCTTTCCTAGAGCTAACTTGGACCATTCTAAACTGATTTCAGGTTCTTTTCATTTCACTGCTACACTTAGCGATAATGTGCCACCCCAAGAAAAGACAAGGAGAATCAAAAAGGAGCTTAATGGTCTCAACCTAAGCAGTCCCTTTTTCGTTTGTTTTTGAACTGGACCTGAGATTTTCATTGGTACAAGGAACTCACTGTGGGAAATAGTAATAACTTGATACAATAGTGGAATCTTCTCAAGGGAAAAGCATGCCCATGCCCATATAAGGAACAGCAGGGCAATATTATCTTGTGAATTACATCAACTCAAGCAAGAGAAAAGTAAGTTTTTCAGGGCTAGAGATAGGAACCAGTTTGAACTGACTTTCGCCAGTGTTCTAGTAAAAGTAAGTAAAAGGTCAACCCTAGTCACTTCTGTGCTTGCTTAATAGAATTATGAACATAAACTTCTCTTCCCCTAACTAAAATCTCCACCCCATTGTCTATATCACAAAGATCATACAGCTGGGATTTATACCAGGATTGCAGGGCTAGTTCAATATTAGGAAAACTATCAGCATAGTTGTCCATATCAACAACAATGGCAACAGAAATCACATTATTATCTCAATAGATGTAGAAAAGGCCTTTGTTAAAATACAGCACCCATTTCCAGCATAGGTTGCATAAAGGTGTATGTGGATGGGAGGGGCAACATATCAAGGAGGATTTAGCTAGAACTCTTCTGGGAAGATTGTGAACCTGAACCTAGCAACCTATAGTGACTCAGGGGAGTGAGTTTACTATGTTGGGTTCAGGATAAATACAGGCTGAGCACTCTCAACATTGGTACTCACGAATTGACTTTACTTTGGGTGCCCTATTCTCATGAGAATGCAATAAAGGCTTTTGTCATGCCAAAGCTGCCTCTGAAAGAATTTATTTTGAGAAGGTGGTCTGCACCTATTTCTCATACTCATGATAAGGAAACTAATTCTGCCCATCCAGCTCAGTACCTGCTCTTTAATTTGTGCATTTAGTGAGCTTCCTGGAGCACAGAGAAGTTAAGTGACTTGCCCAGGGTCACAAAATATGTATCTGACAGAGGCACAGCCTAAACCTGTCTCCTTCACTAGAGCCTGGCTCTTTCTATATCCTATACCATGCTGCCACTCAGGCAGTCACATATGTGAGATAGCTTTGTGGGAAATATGGAAAGCCTCTCCCTGTCCCCAAACAGCTAGTTAGAGATGCCTGAAATTCCATCATTGGAAATGAATTGCTTTGAGTTGTTGAGGAATTGTTCCCTGTTAAAGTGATAATACCCCCTGAGAGGTATAATACATTAAGCCTAATCATCTTTAATATTTTAAAATGTATTCATTTATTAAGTCATTTTCTGAATGAGATATATAATCACTACATTTTAATTTGACTGTGGGGAGGAGGAGGGGAGAGAAGGCAAGAGTTGGGATACGGCCCAAGGAGGAAACTGCAGTACATCTTTGCATTTCTAAATTAGCCAGGACAGTCTTAGAAGGAAATGATGACCCATGTCATTGATAAAAATTGGTTCAGAACGGACATGTTAGTAGAGAGGGTGGGGAAGTTGAGGTAAAGAAGGTGGGGCTTTTAAAAGACTATGCTAGACTATAATGAAGATGTAGGATAAAGAGAGAATATGCAATCAGAACTATAAGGGATATTAACCAATTTCTTCATTTTACAGATGAGGAAACTGAGGCTCCGAGGAGGGGAAGGGATGTGCCTCATGCCATACATCTTGAATTATCCAAGATCTGACTCTCAGTCCACTGCTCTATTCTCTGCTCTAGAGTTTAGAGTTATCTATCTATCCATCTATCTATTTCTTTATTTATTTAGAGCTTTTGCTCACGGTTGTTATCTGTTAGCTTATTTTAGGACTGCAACATATGCTATACTAAAATTACTCAGATTTACCATATTGCAGGAACAGAACGTTATTCTGTGAGGGATTTTTTAAAGGATAATTCACAGTTGTCCTCTGGTTCTTAATTTAGGCCACGGGAGGGTGTATGCTCACAATGGTAAACTTTTCCCTTTGTCTGAGTCCCTGAAGAAGCACAGTCAGTTTTTACTGTGTTTTTAACCATCTAAAAAGATAATAAAAGTGTCACCCTTGGTATAGTTACCCTGACCACCTTATCTCACCATGCTCCCTCTGGGAAAGAAAGGGAATAAGCATTTATAAAGTGCCTAATGAATTACGAGGCACTGTGCTAAATGATTTACAAATGTTATCTTAATTTATCCTCACAACTATCCTGGAATGGTAGGTGTTATTATTATCTCTATTTTACAGTTGATGAAACTGAAGCAGATAGAGGTTAAGTGACTTGGCCAGTGTCACATAGCTAGTAAGTATCTGAGGCCAGATTTGAACTTAGATCTTTTTTTTTCTTTCTTTTTTTGTGGGGCAATGGGGTTAAGTGACTTGCCCAGGGTCACACAACAGGTAAATGTCAAGTGTCTGAGGTCAGATTTGAACTCAGGTCCTCCTGAATCCAGGGCAGGGGGCTTATCCACTGCACCACTTCACTGCCTCCAACTTAGGTCTTCTTGACTCTAGGTCCAGTGCTCTATTGCACTGTGCTTGCCAATAAGCTGCCCGAGTATGCCCATTCCAATTAATGCTTATCATATACTTTCTTCTATTGCAAAACTATACCATAATATTCTGTGTCTTTAATTAGAGGATAAGCTCCCTGAGAGTAGGGACAATGTTTTACTATTTTATTTATATTCTCCTCAGTATCCAGTCCACAATACTCACTGTAGGATGTATCAATTGATTAATTGTTGTTCCTCAGTTGTTTTTTAAGTCATGTCCAACTCTTTGTGACCCCACTTGGGGTTTTCTTGGCAAAGTTAACACAGTGGTTTGCCATTTCCTACTCCAAGTCGTTTTACAGATGAGGAAACTGAGGTAAACAGGGTTAAGTGACTTGTTCAGGGTCCCACAGCTAGTAAGTATCTGAGGCCAGATTTGAATTTAGGAAGAAGTGTCTTCCTTATTGCAAGCCCAGTGCTCTTATCCACTGTGCTGCCTAGCTTCCTTGATTGCTTAATGTACATTTTCAAATTTAGGGGGGAGTTGTTATACTCAGATTTGGGAATTCCTTGGTGAGGGGAGTTCCCATTGAGGAAAATCCCCCTACCAATTCAGAGCAGCAACTATTCAGCAACTTCCAGCTTTAGGAAGTTGCTTGAGCCAACAAATGAAGTGACTCACCCAGAGTCACACAACCAGCATGCTAAAGAGGTTGGATTGGAACCCGGGTGTTCCTGGCTCTTGGGCTGTCTTTCTGCCTCTTGTGTATCTTACTCTTTTTTTTTGGTGAGGCAATTGGGGTTAAGTGATTTACCCAGGATCACATATCTATTAAGTGTCAAGTGTCTGAGGCCAGATTTGAACTCAGGTCCTCCTGACTCTAGGGCCGGTGCTCTATCCACTGAATCACCTAGCTGCCCCTCTCATGTATCTTAAACTTTCAAATGTAGAATCATAAAACTTTAGAGCTGGGAGAGATTTTAGAGGTCATTTACACCTACTATTTCATTTTCCAGGGGAGAAAACTGAGATACCAAGAAACTAAATGGCTTGCCTTAAGTCACACAGGTAGTTTGGTTACACCACAAATATCCCACAGCAAAGTTTTAGTGCAGCAACTTTTAGATACTGGATTTTCCAAGAATAGTTAAGTAGTGTGAGGGTATATTAGGGAATAGTGCAGGGACTAGAGTGCTACATTTGGAGTCAAGGAAACCTCAGTTCAAATCCAGCCTCAGATTCTTCAAAGCTTTGTGGCCCTGAGTGAATTCTTTAGCCTCTCAGCCTCAATTTCCTCATCTCTAAAATAGGGGGAATAGGAGTACCTACCTCACAGTGTTGTTGTATGGACCAGTGAGATAATTTATAGAAAGAGCTTTGCCGAGCTTGAAGTACTATATGAGTGCCATTATTATTGTTACTAATTACATAGAAGAGAAGACAGAAGAATGGAGCAAAAAAAAAAAATGGTAGATTTGGAAGTAAATCTCAAAAACCAAGCAAAACAGGGATTTAGGTAGTTTGAATCAAGCTGGTCATTCTATTCAACTTTTGTAAGGTTCAGTTTCTTTTCCTAGATCAAGGTTCAGAAACATCTTTGGCTTTGAATCTCACTAAAAAAAATACCAAGTATTGCTTGGGTAAGGTGAGAGGTTGGATGGGGAGCTAAGAGTAAGCCCAGGGGTCAAAGAAGAATGGATGGCTAAGGCAAGGGAGAAGAAATTTTAAGTGAGAGCAGCAGTAAAGAGATGGAGGAGGGAAAGACACATAAAGGGAAGGGAAAAGAGAAAAAGAGAAGTATCTATGTTTGGCTGTGGTAGGAAAAAAATGCCACATGCATCTGCCTCAAGGACCTCTCTGTTATTCATGCCACAGGTGGTCTGGCCCTGTCCCCAGTCCCATAACTGTTTCCTCCCTTCCCTTCTTCCCTGAAGAGGAATGAAAGTAGTGCTTAGACCTGAGTCTATCTAATTGCTAAATTAGGTTCTACTTATAAATATAAGCTGCAGCTAGTTCTGGAATTCATGTTTCCCCTTAAAACCACTGTCTTCTCTTCCCACCCCACTTCACCCCAGCCTGGCATCCACAGCATACTTGACTGGAGCATCTGTGTGGGCTAATCTGGTTTTGGCACTGAGACAATAACCACTATGAGTTTATCAACTAGCTAGTTACTTGTGAAAACAAAGCATTGGCAGCATGGCATACAGATGTAGTCCTAGATCCAGCCTGGAAGCTGCCTGGTCTTTTCATAGAGGGCCAGAAGGGAAAGGTATATTCTCAGATTCTGGTTAGAATAACCCTCTTTTTGTGGCTAGAGTTGTGACTGTGCAGGGTAAGCAACAGAGAGGAGGAAGCAGCAGGCAGTAAAATGGTGGTCCCGTGGTTAACATGAAAATGAAGGAAGAGACCTTATTAAAGAAGGAAGAAAAGAAGAGGGACAGTTGATAGGATGGCAATGGAAGCAGGTCCATCCCAGAAGAATTGGCTGAAGGGATAGAAGCAGCACAGACAGTAGATGGATGGACAGACAGACATAGATGATAGAGATAGATAGATGATAGGTAGATAGAGATAGACTTAGATGATAGATAATAGGTAGATAGATAGATAAACATAGATCATAGATAGATAGATAGACAGAGATAGAAATAGATGATAAATAGAGAGAGATAGGGTGGGTGGGTGGCTGGATAGATGATGATAGATGTATGACAGATAGATTCATAGATGATAGAGTACTTATAAAGTACTTACTATTTGCTAGGTGGTGAAGAGGTAGAGGAGAGAATGAGATAATTATCAAGTGATGCTGCTGGGCCCCCTTATGGTCATGCCATCATGGTCAAAGACTCAGCAATCAGGAGGGCAGGCTTCAGGACAGTGAAAGCACAAGGTGAGAAACGTCCCTGATGAAAAGGTAGAACAGATCTAGAGGGTATTGAGCTGGAAAACATGTTCATGTAGTGGGACAGGGGGCCTACAAGTGTGAATTTGCTAGGTCTCATCTTACCAGGTGTTGCAAGAGTGATATCAGTCTGTGACCCACCTACCTTTTTTGGGTCTCAAAGGGACATCAGCTTGTGATTAGAAACGGCCTTGGACCCTGATGCCTAGAGCACGCTTGAAAGTGTCAGGCTGAGACTTTGGCTGCTATTACCAGGAGATACAGTGTTAAGGCCAAAAGCCAGTCTGGGGGACAGCTAGATGGAACGGTGGATAGAGCACTGGCCTTGGAGTCAGGAGGACTTGAGTTCAAATTCGGCCTCAGACACTTAACATTTACTAGCTGTATGACCCTAGGCAAGTCACTTAACCCCAATTGCCTCACCGAAAACAAACAAACAAACCAAAAACAACAGTCTGGGCCATGCAGGGACTAAAATGTGACATAACTATTCCTTTAAGAAACAGAAAGGAGTATGGACTGAGCTCTAGGCTCTGCTTTAAATGGACTCTGACTATAGATGGAACAGAGCAAACTATCATTTACTCATCATCTCAGAAGTCTCCTTTTATTCTAGCTTTCCTGGCTGCCTTTCAGTTTATCTTGATACTGCCCCTATCCCTCCTGTTCTAGTCTAGAATGAACCAAGTCCACACTTCCCTACTCTCAGTTGGACTATATTCCTTCAACCTGGTTTAGCCCATCTGCTGAGACAGTTTATAGGATGTGGCTGCTGTGCATGCTACAACTTCTTGTATCTACAGGTGAGAATTGAGTTCCAGGCAGACACCAAAGTCGATCAGTAGCCCTGAAAAGGGTTCAGCAAGATCTCACCCCAGAAGGGCTAGTCCTACTTTAACACCCCCATACGACTAGACTGAGAGACAGTATGATACACCAGAAAGACTTCTATATCTGGAATTAGAATTCCAGCTCTCACTCTTATCTCCTGTGTGACCTTCAGTTAGTCACTTAACCTCTCTGAGCCACAGTTACTGAATTTTAAGATAAGAAGGTTGGGTAAGATGACTTCTGAACTCACTTCTAACTAGAAAGCTACTCTCCTATGTTTCCCATCTAAATCTAAATCTCTGATTCTACTATTCTTATTTGCTGTTGGAAAGTGACCATTGTCCTTAGCCAGGGTGAAATGGGATCTTTGATGCTTTTCAATGCACAGCCCTATACATGCCATTCTTTGTACTGAAGGTCATAATGCCGGAGGCTGAAATATCTTCTGGTTGAAATTATTTTAAGTGGTATATTTCTAATCTTCAAATATATTATCCTGAGTTTAAAATTAATTTTCTCTTTTGTCTGTAGTTGCAACTTGGAACACTTTTTCTTATATGCACTATAAAATGTTAATAGCTATATATAGTGTGACTTTATGACTGTGGTGTCATTTTTCTCAGCTTGATCAGCTCTTTCAAATGGCATCATTATGATCAAAGTTGTTTACAGTAATAAAGTAAGAAGAGTTTCGATAAAAGTAGACACCATTACAATTAAAGAGTATCTGGCATCTTAGAATATAATAACTACTCATAATGTGCATGTAGAATGAGTAAGTCCGCAGAGCACCAATATAATTGTAAGAATGACCACAATATATCCTAAGAGGACAAAGAAAATATATGTATCTGGAAGGGGGAAAAGGAATATTTAACATAACCTTTTTATTTCCCAGAGAATGTTCAAGCACTAAAACAAAGCCAAAAAATAAAAAATAAAAATACCGGTAACCAGTCATGCTGTATTGATTTCTTCAAGGAACATGTACTTTCTTCAATTAGGACAACAAGCCAAACGTCTCAGTAAGAATAGGACATAATAGCAAACAGCGACTTTTATTATATACTAATAAAACCCTGCAGGATGGCTTTTGTAATTATCATTATTATTGTTTTATTATTATGATTTTTTTGCAGGGCAATAAGGGTTAAGTGACTTGCCCAGGGTCATACAGCTAGTAAGTGTCAAGTGTGTGAGGCTGGATTTGAACTCAGGTCCTCCTGAATCCAGGGCCAGTGCTTTATCCACTGCCCCACCTAGCTGCTGCTCCCCGCCCACCATAATTATTATTATTGCCATTTTAAAGATGAGGAAACTGAAGTGCAAAGACTTGCCTGGAGCTACTAAAGAGTTAAGCTGGTACACCAATTCTGACCACAAATTTAGTGTTCTTTCCTCTACACTAGGGGTTCTCAACATGTGGGTGGGTGTTTATGATGGATCCTTTTGGCACTTTGGTGCCAAAGGTCCTTAAACCCCTTATTAGAATAATGTTTTTAAATGCATAAGATGAAAGTAGACACCATTGTGGGGATGCTAGGTGGCGCAGTGGATAAAGCACGGGCCCTGTATTCAGGAGGACCTGAGTTCAAATCCAGCCTCAGACACTTGATATTCACTAGCTGTGTGACCCTGGGCAAGTCACTCAACCCTCATTGCCCTGCAAAAAACAACAACAATCCCCCCCCCCAGTGTGTGTGTGTGTGTGTGTGTGTGTGTGTGTGTGTGTGTGATCTTCAGAGCAAAGCCTACATTTCTTCAACTGGTATACAAAACATTCAAGCCTGGAACCAAGCTGCCTTTCCAACCACTTCCCTATACAATCATCAGCTCTACTTCAGCTGGTTTATTTCAAGTCCTCTCAACATCCCTTGGCCAGAGCAATTTTACTTTTATTTCTTTACTCACGCATGCCCCAATCCCAATTCATATTCAAATAATACCTTCCCTTTTCTCTTCTTTCTCCTTCCAAATTCAGGAAGGCGCCACCTTTCTGCCTTTTGCTACAAAGTGACAAAGCCATAACTAGCAATGTTGGCACCCATAACAAAAGAAGCCCAAAAATGAAATTTGCATTTCATGACATGAAAATAATACATGAAGCAATGAAATTAAGTTGAGTGAGTGGGGGAGTAAACAGATCCAATTGCTTCTATTCTGCTGAAGGAATACAAGTATTAAATATCTGCACCCTCCAAATTTTGGTACCCTGGAAAAAGGCCCCAGTCACCTTGCCCTACTTATAGATTAGTTAAGAGATAATATTATCAATTTTAAACCTGTATTTTTTTGAGTTTGACAAGATATTTCTGAAAAAAGAAAACCACAAGCATGGTATCTAGCTCACTGTTTAACTAGAGAAATATGAATCAGGGCTAAAAATGTATATATGCAGGTGAATGGCAATCAGCCCACACATTTCCTTTAGTAAAAGAAAATTAATTAACCAATGACCATTAATAAATATTTTCTTTGAAGACAGGCTGAGACAAACCTGAGATTGTTGTTCTAATATAAAGCATGCAAAATGAAATTGAGTTACTCCTCTGATTAAGTCTGAAACCTTTGGTTTAAGGTTACAGGCATCTGACAGAAAAATGGAAGGCATGATTGATTTACATGACACTGTTTTAACTGAAAATACTGTAAAACATGGCAAAAATCACATTGACATCCTGAAAGACAAACTCAGATTAAGAAATGTCAGGCTTTCAGGGCAAGGGAAAAGGAAGACATGGAAGTAATGATTTCTTCAATGAATTCCAAAGGTGGATACTTATAAACTTCCCTGACAATGCATTTGGGCACATTGTATCCTCGGAAAGGGCAATCAACTACCACATTCGATGGGACTTGTGAAATGTTGCAACTCCTGGAATGAGGAACAAAAATTTGAAACTGGCCCATAAATCTGAATCAAGCTGTTCGGGTTGAAGAATTTTCTTTTATCTGGATTACACCGCTGTTCTCATTTGATGATGGAAGAGATTTATACCTGTTAAATGGAGAATGAAAACTACAAGCCAAGATAATGTGGGGCCACATTGTACTAGGATGAAGGCTCATTCTGAAGATCAAACTTAGGCCTGTCTCTGGTCCATGCTGGATTTTTAAAAAGAAAGGCAAACTAAGCCCAAACAGGAAAAGAGACATTGGTCGATGACTCTGAGGGGCCTTTTCAGAAGGAATGTTTCTTAGGTCTTTTTTGTTCTCCTGTTGTTAGTTCAGTTTTTAATTAAGTTTTTGCTACCACATGCAAATATGCCAGCATAAATAACATAACTTATTATACATCTTGCTCATTAATAGAGACTTAATTCACCTATCTTCAAAAGCCACATTTTAATTATTTATCTAAAATTTAGAAAGTGTTCTCTAGAAAAGAAAAGCATCAATGGAAATAATCCTACTGTCAGCCATGATGTCCTTTTTTTTTTTTTTTTTTGGTGAAAATAGATTAACTGGACCTAATGTTATAAAAACAAGAAAGCAAACAAACAAATGTACTTTCAAAACAGCATGTTGAGAGACTATCCCAGCTGCCCTCCAAAAGCCTCTTAAATAGATCTGGCAGGTTGGAAGGGAGGAAGTGTGTTACTATGGAAAGAAGGAAGTATGTGGAATCACAGAACAGGAATTCAAACAGACTCTACTCCTACCTGTGTGGTTTGAGCAAGTTACTTAATTTATCTAGGCCTCAGTTTCCTCATCTATAAATGAGGAGGTTGGATTGGATGATACTTAAACAACTTTCAAAGTAGATTTATGATCTTATAAACATGCATAGAACTTAAGGTGTTTCTGTTGCCCCCCTACAGGGCAGTGCTGGTAATTAGGACACCAAAATAAATGTGCTATTGTTAGTAACTAGATAGATATCCCCCAATAGTAATAAGGTATCCCAAAACAAGTAAATGAAGTGCTACTGATTCAGCACTGGTGGGGGGAATAACTCCCTTATGATTAATAACTCATAAATTAAGATTATGTGCCAAGCACTATGCTAAACACTGGAGATACATATATACAGACCAAAAAAAAGCCTGACCTCAGGGAGATTACATTCTAATATAGGAAACAACACACACAAAAAATTTATCTAGGCAGTATAGCTTAGAAATGGTAACTAGGAAGTGATGTGAAGGTCTGGTACTGAGACTCACATCCAGGATTTCAGAGTAGCCAGTCTTGAAACCATTGAAAATAGCCACATATATTTCATTGCCTACTAGTCGTAGGTTAGCGATATCATCTTTGTATATAAAAATAGTTCTTAAATATACTTGATAAAGTTCCACCCCTAGGGGGAGTTAACAGACTGTAGCAATGAGAGAGAGAGAGAGAGAGAGAGAGAGAGAGAGAGAGAGAGAGAGTTGTCCAATAAGACACTGATAGCCATAGAATTGAATTTTTCTATTCATGTTCTCCTTGAATCTCAACCTTTGTGGAAAAAAGAAAGATGGCTTCCCTGGCACATGACTTGGCTACCAAATCAACATTATTAAGTTAAAGAACATAAATATATTTGTGTACACACATAAGATACATGTATGCATGTATGTATACATATATATTTATGTGTGTTTATATGTGTATAACACACATGTGTGCACAGACACATATATGTGTATGTATGTGTGTATACATGCATATTTTTTTTCTTCCTCTTCCTTTTGCCTAGTAGAGTGCCTGGCACTTAATGGACACTAACCCAATTATTCATGGAGGGATTCTTTTTTTCTTCAATATGATATACCCAAGGGAGCAGCTAGGTGGCACAGTGGACAAAGCACCAGCCCTGGATTCAGGAGGACCTGAGTTCAAATCCAGCATCAGACATTTGACACTAGCTATGTGACCCTGGGCAAGTCACTTAACCCTCAGTGACCTGCAAAATAGGTATATAGAAAGATGGATAGATAAATAGATAGATAGATAGATATAGAGAGATATACCCAAAATGTATCTAAAACTAATCAATCTTTGAATAATTTATCAAATTCATAATTTCTTGTCACTGAAGAAAACTAAATTAGCAGACAGTTTTCATATCTCTTTCCAATAATTTCTGCCAAGGCTATAGACAAAATATCACATTCCAGGTACACCAGCATGCCTATGGCAGGAGGGTAAAGTCCATGTGGCTTTGAGACTTTGGGTAAGTAACCTTAGAGTGTTCAGTGCTTTTGACTAGAAGTGTCAAACACATGGCCCATGACTGTATGCAGCTGAAAATACTCCCTATGGTCTGGAACCAGACTAAAATATAACTGGGAAATATAAAAATATTCATATTTTATAATTATAAAATAAATTAAAATATCATAAAATATAATGTTAATATAGGGTTTTTAAGTTCAATATGCACAACTGCTTTAAGCAACTCTAAGACTTATGACATTTAAAATCTAATGTGTGTTGGGGCAGGTAGGTGGCGCAGTGGATAGAGCACCGGCCCTGGAGTCAGGAGGACCTGACTTCAAATCCGGCCTCAGACACTTGACACTTACTGGCTGTGTGACCCTAGGAAAGTCACTTAACCTCAATTGCCTCACCAAAAAAAAAAATCTAATGTGTGGTGGTTGCTTTATTCCTGTCCCAAGTATAGGAAAAACTAGCTGGGGTTTACTTATAAATTAGAAGCTTTAGTACCAGTTTGGGGGCATTAAGCATTTCTTAAAGCATACCAAATATTAGTAAAGAGAGAAAAGTTAAGATACCTATCTACCATAGAGGAGAGATAAGAGTCCAGCCTGGCCTGCTTCTTCCTCTGCCCCCAAGAGCCTGTTTGAAAGATGAAATGAGAGAGAAAGCTTCCTCTCCATCTCAAGGAGAGACAGTCCTTCCACCCTGCTTCACACTAATTGGCTAGCATCACCCAAATCCATTGGTTCACTGGATTTGAGGGTGGTCCAGTGTTGAGGTCAGAGTCTGCAGTCTTTGAGAACATACCCTCTTCAGTCAGGCAGTTGTGGTTTCAATTAAGTTAACTTTAAGTGAATTAACTTTAAGTATGTTAATCAGTGAAATCAGTCAATCTCAGTCAATCCAATCAATCTGGGGCCTTTGGGCATTGCCAAAGCCCATTATTTTCTCACAGACTCTAGGTAGATGCAAAGTTTCCAACAGTTGTAGAGGGAGTTTCCTCAGTTGGGCTTTATCCATATAAATAAAAACCCAGTTATAGTCTTTATCCCAGTCCCTATCCAAGGGGCAGGTAGGTAACATAGTGGATACAGTGCCAGACCTGGAGTCAGGAAGACTCATCTTCCTGAGTTCATCTGGCCTCAGGCAGTTCCTAGCTGTGTGCTCCTGGGCAAATCAGTTGGCCTCAGTTTACTCATCTGTAAAAATGAGCTGGAGAAGGAGAAAGCAAATTACTCCAGGATGTTTGCCAAGAAAATCCCAAATGGGGTTGCAGAGATTTGGACAGGGCTGAAATGACTGAACAACAAATCCCTATCCCACTACGTGCCAGACATTAAACAAAGACAAAAGTGCCCTGAAGGAGCTTTCATTCCAACTGGGGAGAAAATTGTAGGTACGTGAGTGTGTGTTTGTGTATGTGCATGTGTGTGTGTGCACATACAAGATAGTTTAAGGATGGCGAGCGGTAGCATCTGAGGCCATCTGTGAAGACTTTATGTAAAAGATGGCACTTGGTCAATCTTAAAGGAAACCAAATCTGTCAAAGGATCTCAAAGTATCATAGTCACATTTTGAAAGTAACACAATTTCCTCTGAAATCCTTGGTGACAAGGGCTGTCTTTCTTCTAGCTGCTCCTTGTGGTGCCTAGAACATTGCTAATGCTTAATAATGTAGCATGATTAAAGAGCATCAGCTATTTCAATGAAAAGTTGTCTGTGTTTCCACAGAGATTACTAGTCAAGTTCCAGTTACCATTCAACTATTCTGAAAAAGAGAAGGGCATAGCATGAAAAATCAAATTCATTTATTATTTTTTCTTTCTTTCCAAACAAAAGTGACTAATCATGCTAAGTTATACTAATGGGTTCTTCAAAGTTAGATTTGATTTATGTGGTCAGATTCTGGAAGGACCCTGAAATAGTTATTCTGTTTTTCCTTAACTGTTGCTTTTCATAGAGGATATTGCTTTCTTTTTCAAAAGTACAGAAAAGAGTCAAAACACACTGTAAAAATTAAATAAAATTCACACTATAGTGTACATGACTAATATCAGAGCCCTTCTTGGAAACAGGAGAAGTGTTGAAATTCCACACTTGGGAGAAAAAGAAACATAACTGGTTTTGACAAAAAAAACAAACATATTTTATCTACTGCACAATTTGGCCCTGCTTAAACTCCTGGAAGATGATTTATTCATCCATTCAGAAAACATTTTGATGTACTATCTAATAAAATTTCTCTCCAAATGAATGACAACAGAAAAGTTACAGATTTCGGGTTAAATATCTCTTTTAATTAACTTAACAGCAAAACTGTCAGTCTAATACTCTTAAATGTTGTACTTTAATAACAGACTTTCCATATTTGGATCCAGGATCATGTGACTCCTGAACAAATGGCATTGTCACCTTGGAACCTTTTTCCTAGTCACATTTCCAAGTTTGTTTCCTTGCTTATTAGGAGCTATGGCTAGTTGATAGGTGGGGTGAAACATAGAGCTAGAAAAGACCTTAAATAAAACCAGTTCTGCCCATCTTCATTGCAGATGAAGAAACACAGATATAGAGAAGTGAAATGATTTGACCAGAGTCAAACAAGGAGTAAGTGTATATGGTGGGATTTGAACAAGGTCCTTTGGACGCCAAGTCCAGTCATCTTTCTACTACACCATGTTGATTCTAAATTCTCTGCACTTGGAATCAAAGACTATATAAATTCAAGGCTACCCCAGTGAGGGCCAGACTTCCTTAAGCGCCCTTCTCCTCCAACCCCACAACATACTTTGACCCTCAAACTTTCCTGAACTCCTAAAATGCTGATTACCAGCCCATCTCACACTAAATTGATAGCCTTCTATTGATGCTGCAAACTTTAAAAAAAGACTTTTATTCATATTTATCTTTTATGTGCATATGGCCATGAATGTGAAGAATTAATATAGTATAGAAGAATGCTGGATTTGGTGTCAGAGACCAGGGTTCAAATCATATCTCTTCTCCTTAACATCTTGTAACTTCAGTTAAGACACAACTTCCTTGGACTTCATTTTCCTTCCCTAATAGTCAAGGGGGGTTGGATTAGAAGAGCCCCATAGGTCCTTTCTAGCCCTAAATCATGTATAAAATAAAAAGGTTAAGCTAGAAGATCTCTAAGGTCCCTTCTAGCTCTAAAACCCTGTGGTTTTAAGATTCAAAAGCTCTTGCTTAACACAACTTAAAATAATAATAATAAAAAAATCAGGATTGGCCTATGGGCCAGCTAGAGTTTAAAGAAATCTGAAGAGTGCTTTAGTGAATCTAATGAAAAATTAGGCAGTAAACTTAAAACAACATTGATGAATCAGAGCGGGGCTAATGCAAATTTGCTAAGCCACATAGATTTTTCCAGGCCTGATGATTTTATAAAATCGTTTGCCAGACTAAATTAATATATCCATATTCCTCCATTCTCCATAAAATCATAATACTGCAACCCAAATTAGGGATAACATAATAGTTTACCTTTTCATGGAAGTAAAATGTCTTAAAACTATTATATCTTAACCATACATCCATCACAGTTTTAAAGTTCATTTTCATTTGAGGAAAGTATTTTAGAATTGGATTGCAAGCAAATAAAAGCTATGAATGAATTTTCAAACCCTAACCTGTTTAGACCAAATTTTTTTTTAAAGTGTTGAATTTCTTTAAAAAAACTGAGTAGTGCTTGAATTCAACTGATTATTTTATCTCCAAAGCAGTAGGGATAACTGTTAAGAGAGGACAGAAACAGCCTTCAAAAAACCAAAAACTGGTTCCCATAGAAAGGAGAAAGAATTAGAGAACTTACTGGGGGAAAAAACAAAACAATAGCTCCACAAATACCCTGACCATTCAGGAGATATCAAGGAGTGATTCTCCTAATAGATTTCCACAAACTATATAACAGAATTAATTTGTCATGTTACAATTAACTAGATCTAGAATCCTTTGCCATTAGCCAGGGGTTAGCATGTTATCAGAAGACTCTAGAAATGGGTTCTAAATACTCTGAAGTTATGTCTGTTGTCAGCATCATCATTGCCCCCTAATACTTTAAAAGATCCATGATTTAATGTGTGTAAATATTCCTTCTAAACACAGCTCATAACCTCTTAACACCTTAGTAGATAATCTTTATGAGCTTCCATTGCCCAAAAAATGATATAAATCACCAGGTGGCCAACTTTCAGGCACTGAGCAGCTTCATTCAATTTGGAGACTCATTGGACAGTTTATTTCTTATTTAGTTCTGGGCACCACACTTTAAGAAGGATGTTGATAAGTTGGATAGAATCCAGAGATTTCAACCAGGATGAGAAAAGGCTTAATAAAGTGCATGCTTTATGAAAACCAGTAGAAATGCTTAGCCTGGAGAAGAAAAGACTCAGGGATGATGTGATAGCTGTCTTTAAGTATATGAAGGACTATAACATGGCAGCAGAGTTTCATTTGTTCTGTTTGGCACCAGAAGGTATAACCAGAGTAGGTAGTACTTGCAGATTTAGGCTTAATGTTGGGGGTGGAAGGTGATGGTGAAGATAATTTCCTAACGATTAGATCTGGCCACAGTTGAAATGAGCTGTTTTGGTATGCTCATTTCAGGATATCCATCTGTTAAGCACATTGTTTTTCATCCGTGGGGTGGACTCGATGCTCACTAGATACCTTTTAACTCCAAAATTATTTGATTCTGTGACAACAGGCCCACAGTCCATTAGTGGACCCCAAACCTTTCTGCTTGATAGGAACTGCTAACAAGGAAGCAAGAAGAAACACAAGGAACAGAAACATAACAGTAACTACTGGGTTATTGATACTATACCAACCACCACTACTGCACACATACCTTAAGGATATGAGATGCAGTCAGTTTAGCCAACCACACAGTTTCTCAGCCATTTATCTTGGTCCCTCCACATAGCGGTGCCAAGAAAACTCTCCTTATTAAGAACTGCAAGTTAGATATGGGTGGCTGTAGCAGATACAGCTTTCTTTTTGGCTTGGTCCTATTTTTTCCTTTTAAAACGTATTATTTATTGATTTTTAATATGATATTCTTTTTGAATTTTGAGTTCCAAATTCTTTCCCTCTTTTCTATCTACTCCCATACTCAGTGAAGAGACAGACAATATGATATCAGTTATACATGTGGCATCATGCAAAACATTTTTCCATATTAGTCACATTTCTTTGGTCTCAGAAGTAAATGAAGAAACTGACAAGAATGAATAGATTAAAGACAGATTGGGTAAGGAGTGGAGGCTTTCTATGTGGAATTTCTTCAACAAAGAAAGATATCACCCCTTTAAAATGCATATAATTCTAGAATTATGTTGTTTGTCCTTCCTTCTCAAAGAGGACCAATGACATGACGACAGTGATATCTTGACTTGCATGTGAATTGGATTTAAGTGAGGCAGATCTGTGCAAAGTTGTCAGCTTCACTCTCTCCTCCATAATGATAGAAGTCTAGTGGCAAGACATAAGTCAAAACACTGGAGGTGGCCTGGGATGCAGTGAGTGACCTTGGCTTTTCTAAATTAAGGTCTTTCCCAAGCCTCAGTTTGTCAGAGGCAACACATTTTCAATGACTAAGGGCTAGGTAAGAATTGACTCAAAAATGACCTAATTTGGGGCAGCTGGGTGGCACAGTGGATAGAGCACTGGCCTTGGACTGAGGAGGACCTGAGTTCCAATCCTACCTCAAACACTTAACACTTACTATCTGTGTGACACTGGGCAAGTCACTTAACCCCAATTGCCTCACAAAAAAAAAAAGGCCTAATTTACCATCATACAAAAATACCAATCTAGGAGGCAAAGAATCTCAAAGGATACCGGAAACCCTCAGACTTTGTTATTTGGGCTAATCTTCCCTGTAATTGCTTGAAATGCTAATGAATGTTTTTGTTGATCTGATGATCCTTAAATGCAAGCCCAAAAGGATTTTTGCATTCACACTTTAATGTAAAATAATTTCAAAATATTACTTTTCTTCTAACACAGAAATAGGGACAGGTCCCCTGAAAGAATGGGTAAATTAGAGGATAGCTCAAATAGGCAAATTGAGAATGCTTTGTAGGACTAGAGCCAGCCAACCCATATATTGTAGTTAGGGACAAGGAGCAGGGGGAGAACACAGGGAACCCAGAGAGAAGATCATAAAGAAGTAAGTGAGATGGGGCAGCTAGGTGGCGCAGTGGATAGAGCACCGGCTCTGGAGTCAGGAGTACCTGAGTTCAAATCTGATCTCAGACACAACACTTAGTAGCTGTGTGAACCTGGGCAAGTCACTTAACCCCAATTGCCTCGCTAAAAAAAAAAAAAAAAAAAAAAAAAAAAAAAAAAAAAAGAAGTGAGAGGTACAGAATGGATGGTGAGATTTTTGTCCAAGACAAAGCTTATTTCCAAATTTTGCCTAGTGTCTACAGCTTCAGGAAGAAGGGAATAAAGTCCCTTTCTAATCCTTCTTTCTCCTGTGTGACATGGCCTCCTGCTCCCAGAACTCAATTTGTCATTTTTAGTACTATAATTAAATTGCATTTAGGGATACATGGACTTTTATAGGGTAGCCTAGGAACCTGACAACCATTTATAATATGGTTTTATTGGGGAAAATGCATTCTGTATCAAAATAGACAACATGCAAAGAAACTTTTGCAACTCAGCCCTGATCCATTGGGGATTGACTAGTTATAATGAAGTGATTACTTGGTGTGGATTAGGATTAACAGAGGCAGCAAAGAGCTTGGAAGAAATTATATTGCCACTCATATGACCCTATGTTTGAAATATAAATTTTCCATACTTGTCATAATTACTTCTTTCAATTTGGAAAATACTACATACTTGATTTAATCTACTTGATTGTACGTATATATATATATACACATTTTAATATGATTAAATACATATAATTTGTATAAC
The DNA here is from genome assembly GCF_019393635.1 of Dromiciops gliroides. Taxonomy (NCBI): domain Eukaryota; kingdom Metazoa; phylum Chordata; class Mammalia; order Microbiotheria; family Microbiotheriidae; genus Dromiciops; species Dromiciops gliroides. The sequence continues at coordinate 589,907,460 of NC_057862.1, forward strand.
ATTAAATAAATTCTCATATATTCATAGACTGAATTCACATAACATAGTAATAACTTCATTCAATTCAAGAAACAATTAAGTACCTAGTATGTGCCAAAATACTATGCTTAGCACAGTAGGCTTTCAAATTTAGCATTATGATACAAATGTGTGATACAATCAATTCTGCCATGCAATAACATGATATAATTTAAATGAAACATGCCTCATGCATACCCTTAATGATTGCAGAACTGAAAGGTGTAATATTTAGAAATGGTTAACAATACAAATGAAATCTCTCTGCATATTATTTCACTTGGGGCAATTAAAGAAATGTTCAGATGTGGAATAGGTCAGGATTCAATGTTGCTGTCAAGAGCAATACATATACTAAAACTATTGTTAAGAGCCATGAACTCTATAATGGTTCAACCTTAGATATTTTTTTGTAGTTAAAATTGATTGGCTATACATTTCAGAGGAAGTCTGAATTATATTTATCAAAGATATTTTTCAAGCATCACAAATTGTGGGCAAATTTGGCCAGTATCTATATGTATGTAAACATATACATATCTATATAACTATAGATAGAGGCATAAAAATATAGCTATGGATATTAGAGTGAATATTAGGAAAAACCTAGCAAATGTGAAGTTCATTGTTTAAGGATGTGAAGCATGTCTTGGAGTTCTTGATTTCCTGGGAATTTGAAAAAAGCTTTGAAGCTATTGTATAGTTCCATTTAAAAAACAATGATTTAAGATTTCAGAGGGAGATGACAGGAAAATGTCAGAGTCAAATCATATGCATACATGGCAATACATAGAGAGGATCTCAAAGATAGGCACTACTCCAATAGAATACAAAAGAAAAATCATATTAGTCATTTACAAAAACAAGAATCATACAAATATTTATCCAGAATTGGAAAATATTCTCACAAATTTTGTATATTTCAGAAAATAGGGCAATTTCATTCCCTTGTTAGTTTCCATTTTCACTAATCTCTGTACTACCTGATTTGAGTGAAAGTGCCCAAATACGATGTAAAAAGCTGCTCTTGTTTCAGCTTAATTGGTAACCAGAAATAGAGAAAGCCTCATGGGATTTCTTACCTACTATTGCAGACAAAAAAGTTTGGACAGTTCTGATAAGGTTTGGATAAGAATTTGAATTATGTTTATTCAAACTCCCTTAAATCTCCCAAACTTCTTAGGCTCACTCAGCACTTGTTTCAACTCAAGCTTTTGAAGGAAAGTTTCCATTAAAAGTAATGTTGAGAGAAGTCCTGCTGAGAACAAAATGTGCATAGTATGAGTACAGGACTCTTACTTCAATTCAAATCCAGATCCTGTTAGATGTGACTGAAAAAAAAAATCAACTATTATCTAAGTTTTCTGCTGTCCTGCTTTAGGACTGGAAGAGATCTAAAAGTTCATCTACTCTAGTTCCCTCAATTTATAGAAAAGGACTCGAAGACCCAGAGAGGTTAATAGAACTCAAGATCATACAGCAAAGTAGTGCCTGAGCTAGGACCAGAATTCAAGTTCCCAGTCTCCTAGTTCAATGTTCTTTCCAAACTATCACAAGAATAAATAGGTTCCCTGCTTATGGGAGAGAGAATTTATTTCCTGAAGGCTTCTAAGCTTCCTGCTACATGTTTATTATGGTATAAGTGTTGACCCTGAGAGCTCGCTTATTCTCCTTCTCCCCAATCTGAGGGAGTAAGGAAAGAAACAACATCTTTAAAAAACACTTATATGGAATTTTAAAGTTCATAATCTTCCATCTCCATTCAACTAATCCCACTAGGGCAGCTAGGTGGCACAATGATAGAGTGCCAGGTCTTAAGGTAAGAAGACTCATGTTCCTGAGTTCCTCAGTTTCATCAGCTGTAAAATGGGGGTAATAATAGTACCTAGCTCACAAGGTTGTTGTGAGGATCACATAAAATAATCTATGTAAAGTGTTTTGCAAATGTAAAAAAAAATCAGTACATAAATGCTAGCTATTGGGAGCAACGTTATTAGTGAATTGCATTGCATTGCAGTGATCTGAACTGAATTGAATAGAGCTGATCTGAAGGAAAACATGAACCCAGGAATCTCCTTCTTGGTTCCTTTTCATAAAATATATGGCCCAGAAGTTTGAAAGCATAACATTTATTATTGACAAGGAAATCAAAGTGCAAAAAGCAAGGTCGAGTCCAAAAGAAGACTCAGAAGGGAAGTTCATTATAGTCTTCTTAATTCAACCCACCAATGTCTCGCCATGCCAGTATCTTTCCCATATTGAGAAACAAGCTCTATTTACTCTGCTCCACTGGGTTCAGCACTTGTGTTCTCATCTTTTTGTGAAGAGCCCCCTATTGCTCAGTGTCAGCAGAAATTTATTTGCTTTCAGGGGTTTGTTTCAACCTTCAAGTTATTGTAACAGTTTTGTGTATTTAATATACAGTGTCTGTTAATATCAAGGACAGTTTTATAACAGCATTATAACACACACAGATCTCTCCAGCCTTTTATAGGCACCTAGACTTCTGTGGGAAAGTATACTGGCTGGGAGAATTTACAGCAGAATTTGGAAATGAAGCAAGGCTAGAGAAATGCCTTCTGAATTGTGTAGTAGACAGCCACGGATGCATTTTTCTACAAAGGAAAAGATTAAAATGTAGGAAGCCCTTATCTGATAAATTCTAGCTTCCTGTCAAGAGGACTGAACAGAAGAAGAAAAAAAAACAATAAAGGAAAAATAGTACCGTCTGAAATTTAAATTCATCCTTTTTCACTGAGTTATCTAAGCATGATTATTTATGATTTTCAGAAAACAAAGGGCATCATGTATTCTCCATTTAACTGAAGTGCCATTCCAGATTCTTTCAAACAGAAGGAACACAACGGATGCACCCTTGAAAAGAACCCCTGAGCAGAACAGAGCTGGAGGTGACTGTTTCTTTGAATATAGACCTATGCCAGGAAATGGAGCCAAGTGGCAGACAATTTTATCATCTCAAAGCAACCTAATTATTTTTGTAGATGGCAGTCATATTAATTCTTAATTCAAGTCTCTCTACATAATTTCTTAATGTAAGTTTAATGGAGGGGGGAGCTGCTCTTGCTACATTAGCAATCAAAGATAATAAAAGAAGTAAAAGCTGGATTTGTCTTTTAGACTTAAAAAAAACCCCAACTACCAAATTTACACAGAAAAAGTGATATACAGAGATGACACCAGCTATACTCCCCGTTATCAGAAAATAACACAATTGCATCGTAGTGGGCCAGCTCAACTTGTCATATCTGGTTGCTATTGTTTCTTAGGAAATAAATGGCTTCTGTTTATCATGGGCCAACGTGACATGGCAGTGCAAAATCATATTCCATGCTGTGGCAGCTTGGGAGATAACATGTGTCACCACTCTCCTAAACCTGCGAAATCCTTTGGAATTCCTATTTATTACCCCTCTCCCTCTCCACCTCCACCCCCACCCCACTTCTCTGGACTTTCTTCACCATCCACCTTACAATTACTAATTTAGAGGAAGTATGGCCAAGTTAAGGGACACCTTCCCTTATAAACCAACTGGCCTGCTCCTTCCCCAAATAAAGGTCTTTGTCCTGAAAGGCAGAGGCAAATTAATTTTCACCAGGGGCAACTCTGTAGCAACATTTTACTGTAGTCAATTAAAATGCATGCTAGCCACAATTAAAATGAAACTTTCCTAAATAGCTCTATTTCTTCCCATTAAAGGTACAGTAAAGAAATCCTGTGACATCTTTTCTATTCACAACAGTAATTTGGTTTACCTGTCCCTTTACCTCCTCTTGGTTTTTCTCATTTTCTCCCCAGCATCTCTTGACTTCTCTTTTGTAAGTTGTATTATAGAACCTTACAGTGAGGGCAAGATAATGACGGAAAACAAAACTAATGGGAAAAAATATAATTAAGCAGTCCATAGAGCATTTCTGCATGAAGAACTGAAGGCAATTTACAAAGTTGGTATTACCTGCAGCAAAGTCTTTTGTTCTCTGGAGGCACATTTTTTACCATGATAGGCAATGTGGTGAAGTGGAGAGAAGGCTACTTGGGAGTTGAGAAGACCTAAGTTGAAGCTCTGCTTCTGACATATGAGTTATAGAATCGTGGAAGAGTTGCTTGCCTATACCCCACTCCCACAATTGCCTAAGACTTTAAGGAATAAATGAGATGCCCAATAACACTGTTGTAAGTTTCTGTATGAGGAATTCTCTACAATGAGAAATGTTAGTATAAAAAAGCATCCATTGAAACTAGAGGCTAAAGTATAAACCAATGGTTTTTTCTTGGTACAATCTTATACGACTTGGAATAAGGGAGGGAAAGGGGGAAATGCTAATAAGTAAAAACAAATAAAATAAAATAAATTAAATGAAACATACATTTTTTCCTACAGAAAATCTCATTTGCTTCTTAGAGATCTCTAAATGAATTGGCATTTTATTTTAAAATATACTATTCTGGATATCATTGTGTGCAAAAGGAAAAAACACAGCTTTCACATCTCATCATGTCATCCTCTACTTCTTATTAGGTTGGGTTTTTTTGCTCCTAGTTTTTGACGAAAGACAGTAATTTTTTTTTTTTTTGCAGGGCAATGAGGGTTAAGTGACTTGCCCAGGGTCACACAGCTACTAAGTGTCAAGTGTCTGAGGCCAGATTTGAACTCAGGTCCTCCTGAATCCAGGGCCGGTACTTTATCCACTGTGCCACCTAGCTGCCCCCAAGACAGTAATTTTTTAAAAAAATGAATTCTCATGTCTACAGAAATAAACATTTAACAAAGGGAGTTAAAATATTTTTTCTATGGAAATCTTGTATCAAGATCACAGATTATTGCTAGTTTTACTTTCATCCAAGGAATAATCAAGTTGTGACCATTTCTGAAACAATAAAATGCCCTAGAGTTTTACAAGATCTGTAAAAATTACATCAACTATCTCTCATCAATGGCTTCATCTATTTTTATATTAATTTCTCCTTCTATTAACACATATACTCTAAAATACATTATTCTTGATATGAATATATAATACAGCACCAGTTAAAATGAATCTTTTTTTAAAACATTTTGGAGGAAGAATGTAATATGACTGGGGACTAGGGAGGTATCTGCATATTTTATTTCTGCAAGATGGACTATCTTGGAACAACATTTAAAACTCTAAAATAAAATTTAGGTGACTCAGAATTTAGGAAAGGTTGATGTACAGTACCTATAATACAAAATTCTTACTATGTTCTATAATTTATATCAGCTGATTTCCAGGGCAGGCCAAGAACTGTAATTTTTTGACTCATGGGCACTTGGCATCAACTTTAAAAAGCAATTAACTTAAAATTAGAAGATTTGACTCAAAATCTAACTCTGACACTCACTGCTTGGGTGAGTCTCAATCATTCTATGCCTCAGTTTCCCCAACTATATAATTAGTGAGATGAAATTGATAATCTCTAAGGTCATTTTACCTTACATATTATACTATGATTCTATGAACTAAGTCTATGTTCAATAAAGGAGCAAATCACAGGATCTCAGAGTTGGGAAGGATCTCCATGGCCATCTGGTCCAAGCCAAAAATAATCCCTTCTATACCAAACCAGACAAACCAGTCTGCTTTAAGATCTCCATTGATGTCTATAATGCTTTCCTTACTCTGCAATATCTCCATTGGTCCATGTTACCTAACACCCTAAAAATGGAGACAGGCAGGTAGAAAGATGTATGTTAACATGTGAATATTAACATATATAATCCCAGGATAATAGCTACCTTTTTTAACTCTTTTAAATTTACTTTCCTCAAATCTAAGGTACCTATGTGACAGCACCCAGTATTCTCTTCTTTTGTTACTGCAAACTCTTAAAAGTAGAGTCACGTTCTCCCAAGGTTTCTACTGCTGCTTCTTCTCTAGCTCTCCCTCTTTCATTAAAATAAGTCCGTAACATAAATTTTCATCCTTAACTCCTTTAGCCATGATGGAGATGAAACCCTCAAACAAGTTTATTTTTTTTAAATCAGCTTCTCTACTTCCATGAGAATGATACTTCAATTAAGAAATAGAACAGTTTAACTACCATGGAAAAACAAAGTTGATCAAAAATATATATTGCTCAGGCCATGACATGCATCTGGATAGATAGATAATGTTAATATAAAGGTAACTCTGGCATTTCTATATGGCTGAAAATCATGGAACAACAAAATCTTGGAACAATTACAGTTTAAAACAGTTTGATAGACAATGGAAGGATACATTTTTTTCTACAATAATATAACTATAAAGAAGAAAGTTGTCTGCCTTTTAAATCTGCTAGTCAAAAAACCTTTCTATTGGGGTCAGAGACTTGTGGGATGGGAATGATGTTGGAAGGCATATTCTGGTCCACAATATGCCTTTTTCTCAGAAAACCATCTGGCTAATTTAAGGCCAATGCTCTTTTTTATTGCTTCCATGCTGTCTTATTAAAGAATACTCCCAACTTCCTAATTCTCATCTCAGTCCTTCATCAGTCTTTTCTGGGTGAAATTTCTTTGGGTTTGGAGCATCACATGTAAACCATAGAAGAACCTTGGTATAGATGGCTTCTAAGGTTTCTTCCAGCTCTCCATCTATGACCCTGTGATCTCTGCATTCTGCTTTCAGAAAGTACATTCAATCTACATATACACCATAATTAGACTTTATTATATATAAACATTCTTCTCTTGGTCATTCAATCCTTTGTTTCCACTACATCATAAAAGCCAGTCAGATTGGTTAAAATGGTCAATTTTAGTAGACACCATTTTATTCTTGCTGGTTTAATAGTCATTCCCAAAAGCTTAATAGTAATTCAGAGGAAGACATAAATCCTTTCCAAATTATTCTTATATTTCTTTTGTGCTAACTAGCTTTTATTCTACAACATATTTATAAGTGTCCCCTTATTATTCTTTTGCTGGTAACTCTTTCTTGGGTACCTATAAGAAAGAGAGCACAGATAAGGTAATTATGTACCTGCCCAGAATCTAACCCAGTGCCTTGTACATAGTAGGTGAGCATTGACTATGCATAAGATTAAATGGAAATAAAACACAGGACTCTGGCTCTCAATTCATACAGATCAAGTTGTTTCCCATTATTCCTTAATTCAACAAATGCTCATTGATTGCCTACTGTGTGCAAGAGACTGTGCTACATACTGGTTTTTAGGAGTCATTACAAAACAATTCAAAGAATTCTCAATAAAGCACTTTATTTTCTTAGGGCAGAATGGCTTTATTAGGAGTGATTAGCAGGGACAATCTGCATTGTCAACTTGGTATTTTCAATTAAAAGTAGGTTATCATAAACTTGCAATATTGGAACAGGGTTAAGGACTGCTTTTATATCATAAGCCCATCCTTTGAACTACTGTTTAATAAATGATCCGTGAAGCAATCCTCAATATGATATCAGGCTTGGACCTATTTCTTGCTTTTGAAACTCACGATATTTATGGAAGAATAGGAAGACAAGCCCTCTTGTTCTTTAATAACACAACATCAGGGACTTCTTGGAATCAGAACACAATAGACAGAGGAAATGTTTATGAGTCAGAGGAGCATGTGCTACTGTCAACTTGAATAAGAGGTAACTGATATTTCTGGTGATGAAAACCTTTCAGTGAGGTGAAACAGGCCACATTCCGTCCCTTTTATTTCAGAGATGAGATGGATTTGAAAACCATAACCTGGCTTCTTGATGCAAGGACTCGCCACATGAGATAATCTCCAGCACATTACTATTGGCAAGCAGATCTTTCACCCTTTTGTCTCCATGCATTACAGAAAATGTTAAATCAGTTTGGTGTCCATATCAACTTTTGATCCTGGGAATAGCCTAGGGTACCATCATTATCTTCAGGAGAACCATTTGTGGGCCTTCAGTAGGCAGTACTAATTTAATTTCTTTGCTAGAGGAAAAAGTAGCTGATTTTCTAGATCAATATTTGATTGAATATGTTTGAAATGTTGGCAGATAAAGGCCCCTTTTCTGGTCCAAAGACTTTTTGAACCACAGAGGTATCGCGTTCTAGCTCCCCTGGGATTTGAGTGGAAGGAGGTCTCAAAGATCTGTAAGAAACCTTCCCGCTTTTCCTTGTGTTCTTCCAGCAAGACTCTCTAAAGGTTGAGATGAGAAAAAGATAAGATCAAGAACTGGAATGTCTTTATATCCATTTTTTAATCTTTCCCAGTGCCTCTCTTAACTAAAAATAATCGTTTATAACACTAGTTTACAAAAACCTCCTATAATAGGATGGTGGAAAGGGGGGAAAAAGTCAAGTCCATCAAATCTGCTTTAAGGAGATTCTCCAATGACTTCTGAAATGATTTGACAACTCAGTTTCTACCACCCATATTACTAATTAAACTAGAATATCAATGGATCATCAAGATGAAAGGGAGATGATAAAAGCTGCTATGCTGGGGCAATGGTCACAGATGAGGACTTTAGAAAGAAGTTGTTCAGTTAGATTAATAAAGGAAAGAATTTGCTCATAGTACAATAATTTTTTGTGGACAGATTTACAAAAGACAAGTGAAGGTATGAGAAAGGTTCCATCCCATATCACATTTTTCACATACATATACATACAAAACTATGCACAGTTTTAGCATGCCATTTTAATGATTGCTTGTCCTTAATAAATTCTTAGATAAGTCAGAAAACCCCAACCTGACTGACAAAGAATTGTCTAGACCAGATTATGCTTAAAAAACAATAAAATGGTATTTATTATTTCTAAGATTACACAAAAAACGATAAGAAATAAAAATACCTAAGCAAAGGCATTTTCACCTCTGCTCAGGGACTGATTGAAAATGTGCTTCTCTGAATACTAAGCAAAGAGCCCCGTGTGCCTTTCCTACATTGTCTCCCATCATTGAGCTTATTCTTGGCTGTAAGAGACATTTGCTTTTACTGTAGCAGAGACTATAACAACATGACAAATGCAACATTGGAAAGGTCAGCCTGTGCCCAGGGGCACATACTTCCCTCTCAGGATAATGTTCAATGCCTTCCAGGCCAAATGCAATATCACCACCCACCATTCACCCTGCCCCTCGAAAATATAGAACTCTGTATTCCTCAAGGGAGAGTGAAGGCTTAGTATCTATTAAAGAAATCAAAAGAGGCCTGCCTTCCATGGATTCACACAAGCCTGACCTTGTACCCAGAGATGAGAGAAGAGTCATTAAGTGAAGTTAAAATTATTATCTGCCCAACTGTATGATTATTTTTAGTGTTTAGGGGGAAAGAGTAAATAATACATTTAGATGTGAAATAGGGAATTATTTGGAAGATTTTCAAAGAAAATGGTTCAGAAAATTTTGAAATAGTAAAATATCTAGTTGATAACTTTTTACAAAATTAAAATATAGTGGAGCACATTCTTGGTAAAGGACCATGTCTTTTAACTTCTTTGATCTCCTATAATGTTAAATCCAAAGCTACACACTTACCAGCCCCTCAACAAGTGGTTGTTGTTTGCCTGGTTGAGGGAAGTACCCAGAATTGTCAAATCTTGCTTCAAAGAGAAAAAAGGCTTTCACTTGAATAGAGGAAATATGAAACAATGCCACAAAAGGATCAGTTGATGGAATTGTGGTTGTTTTACCCAGAAAAGGGTCTACATAAAGTAAACAGGACACTAATCTTCAAATACTTGGACAGCTGTCTTACTGAAGAAGGGTTATTCTGATGTTCCCTCTTTAGCACCAGGATTTAGCGGGTAGAAGTTACATACAGATGGAGGCAGGTTTTGACTTGGTATAGTTATGGAAATTACAGAAAAATATAATAATAGGGTCATCAAAAAATAAAAGGCCCCCATCATTGAAAGGGTTTTAGCAGAGTCTCAGTGAGTGTTTTGGGGGGATGATATCAGTGTTAGGCTCCATATTTCTATAATTTAGATTTTATGCTCATGTGATAAAATTAGCTATCATCATAGGTAGTGATGAAATCTACTCTGATGATATATTCCTTGGTTGTTACAGACACATTTGCATGACATTAAGACAATTCCTTAACCAAAAGAGCAGTGCATACTGCCATAGATAGTAACAACTTAAATTTCATGCTTCAATAAACAAATTTGGTCTTGGTTCACAGATGATAAATCTTATTAACTTCCTCTTGTCAGGGAAGTAGCAGGCTACAGGAGCTGAATATTGCATACATTGTTAAACATGGTTGTGTTGTCAGTTGGTTTTACTTATCTTTTAAAAAAATATTGTATTTAGAGATTCAATGTGGGGAGAATATATATTGGGAAATGACTAGTATAAAAAAGATGCCAATGAAACTTTAAAAAAAAATTACATACTTAGTTTAATCCAATTAAATGCTTGGTTAAAAGAACTTTGAAGATGTAACTGACTGAGGATGGAATTTAATGCTATAATAGAGATAAGATATTTGTTGCAATGTTTTCTTGCAACCAAAATTCCCTTCACTACAAGGAAGCTTAGATTACCAGTCCCAGAAAGAATTTCAATTTTTTTTATAAGCTAAGGAAAGGAAGGAAGAAGTAAAATGTGTATTGCCTCACAAAAGAGGAAGGATTATTCAAGCAAGAAATGGGAAATAGGGTACATTGGAGTCAACAGCGTGAACTGACAATTCTCTGAGTCCCCCATTCTTTCTAGGTTCAGTTTGTATGCTTTCCTTTTTCTTACTATTCCTATTGCCAAATGAAAGGCCTTTGATTTGCTGAAAATCTATAGTTTTAAAGTTATTGACCTAAATCTCACTGGGCAAAATGATAGGGCATTCAGTCCAATAGTCCTAATCAGAAAATGCTGCTTTTCCTTTTTCTGTGTTTTCCTTTGTTTCCTTATTGCCAATATGGTAACAGATATCGAACTGAGAAGAGATAGTTTGGGGCAAATTGTATGCTTCTTGTGTGAAGACACAGCCATTCAATAAGTACAACTCTCAGAGCCATGAAATTCCAAAATAATTTTCTAAATGTATCAAAACATAGTTAATGGTTCTCTTTATCTTCATCAGTACCTTCTCTTATGCTAAGTTATCACACAGAACAAATTTGAAAGTAACTTCCACAGTCACAATTGTTTTTCAAGCAGTCCTATAATACATTGGGAAGAATGGCAGTGAAGAGTAAGAGATCTGGGATGGAAAATGGAAGAGACCCAAGAGGTTGGACCTAGTCATATGTAGCAAATTGAGCCTGTAAAAGGTATATGAATTTTTTCACACAAATAGCTTGACATTCCTTTTCACCACACGTACATCTTATCAAATGTCTTTCTGAGCCTCTTACCTACCCCAGCTTTAGGTTTGGTAGATGGAATGGTAGGGGGTGGGGAGGGGTGGGGGACAGGTCTCTAATTTGAAATGGAACCTCTAGAGCCTTCCCCTAAGGCACCAAACAAAAACAGCAATGCTTCCATATTTACATTAAGATGAAATTCTATATATACAATATAAGACTAAATAGAGTGACAAGATGATAGAACATCCAAGAATAAATAATTCCATCAGCTATAGCATATCTGTATGGGTGCATCTATTTTTAAAATGCAATTTATATTGATGTAAATCAAAGAAGCACTTACCCAAAGGACCTATAGCAGTCCTTACAAAAGAGTTTCTTAGATCACTACTCATTTTATGTTTGTTTGTACGGATGTATTTATGAGAGATTTTAAAAGAACTGAATTTTAAGAAATGTACTATGAAACTGTAAGAAGCACAGTAGACAAAGAATAGTAAGATCTGAGTTCTGGTCCTAATTCTGGCCTAATTGTGTGACCTTGAGGATAATCACTCAGCCTCTTCAGATCTTAATTGTCCTTATCCATTTTATCCCTAAAATGTGGGCAATAGGGGTGTTAGACAAGAACATCTTTTGAGTTGGAACATTCCATGATTTTATGAATTCCTATTTGATTATCTGGGACAATAGGTTTAACTGACATGTCCTAAGTATCACCTAATTTCAAGAACAATTTCACAGGTTATCCTCCTATATAAATTGATATTTTATGCCTGCCTGCTAAAGCTGGAAAGCAAAGTTTTAGCAGCTCTGTACTATCTTGGCAATATACTTAAGAGAGCAGATAATATGAAAACAATGGTTTCAGTCTCTGTAGCAACCATCATAAGCTGAAATCCTAAGCACCCAGCAGTGATGTTGGATAGGCAATAGCCTCTGGAAGGATAAAAGTAAGCCAGACCAAATCTATGTTTTGTACCTGCCTCCAATACATTTGGGAAACAGTGTTAATGAAAAATGAGAGTGATGTACCCATCACACATTTTTGGATTACTGTTCAGCGCTGCCAATCTGAAACCTAATGAAACAGAGACCACCTACAGAGGAGGGATATTGTGTCCATCAGACAAACTGCATCCAATTTCCTAACTGATGGCATGGCCCAAGCAGCCACTGCTGGTTTGATTCTTTGTTTCTGGTTAGTTCTTCATTTAACATTGGTAAGGGCCAGTGCCACTACTGCTCCCTGGGCTAGAGAAATGCTAGTTTGCAACATGCTGTAATTATGGGACAATACTAATGTGCAACTCTTTACTTGCAATGAACTCAGAATTCCAGGACTTGTGGCCTTTCACAACTGTGGATTCAGGAAATTAGCCTCAACCGACCAGGGCCCCCTTTGACCCTTCAGTTTTCTAAGTGAACAGAGAAATGAATGTATGAGCATTTGTGGCATGTAGATCCCATTAAAATGCTGCTGGGAAGAAGGGGGAAACAACAATCAGAAACCTAATAGGCTTGTTCCTGCATAACATAATAGGGGTTATATAAAAAGAAAGGCTGACATTCCAAATGGAAGATGTTCGGCTCTTTGTCTCTGCACCTGTTCTAACTGGCATCCGGTGTTAGGGTTGTGACTAGTCAGACACCACTACTTTCTGTCATGCTGGCAGGGAGAAACAAAAGAAAAGGAATTGAGTATAAAATAATAGTTCTTCCTTGTGTTATGTCTCAATGTAGTTATTGCATTTTCCTCCCTGGACTCCCTACATACACTCATCATAGATTGTAGTTCATTCAAAAAATGTGACCAGTACACATTACCCAGAACTCGGTCTCATTCTTGTACCCTAGATATCTGCAAGTCAGCTCACTGACTACCTGTCTGATTGCAAATTAACTTAAAGGTTTTCTTAATTAGTTGTAAGACTGGATGGATTTGATAGATTGATATCCTTCGGAACTTGTCTAGTCATAGGATTCTGCTTGTGATTTATGTTTAGCAGGTGTTAGTTTGCTAGAGCTCTCAAAATGTTGGCTTCCAACAACAAGGGAGGCTTGGGAAGATAGGAGGACTTAAAACTGTATTGCTCCATAACTGAGAAATGGTCTTCCTGCTGACATTCAATGTGCCAGGGCTATTTATTAAACTCCAAAGAAGTATATTTCAATATGGGGAAAGGTAAAGAAGCTCACAGTTAAAGCTCAAATTCCATCATCCACTCGCCAGTTATACCTATGTGTTCTGTAGTTCTCAGGATAGCCCATGATTTAATAAAGCAAGCACAACTAGGTGAGTTTAAAATTCAGTTCTGGCCTTTTCTGTGAATCTTAAATTGTTTTAAATGTCCAATTTAGAATATTATAGAGGTGAGTTATTTGGCTAAATTTCTTAAGTGTCTAGTGGAAATTTATGCATTGTTACAACAAACGCTCTTTCATGAGTGTTTCTATTTAAGTACTTAAAAATACATTATTATTCACTTAGAGGAGTCAGTCATATGGTTGTTCAACAAGATACCATATAAGGAATAAATATAGCTAATTTAATAATGAATTACTAAATACCCTCCAACAGCTGTTCCATAATTTTATCCCTTATGTTATACATATTTTAAAACCATCCCTAAATATATCACTTATTAAATAGACAGTACTATTTTCTGTATTTTGCTTATATAGTGAAGCAACCATACAGTCTGCGGCTATGTTGGAAATACGACTTGATATTTTCCTGGCTAGGGACTGGACCTTTTATTTCATTGGTCTAGGGAACTTGCAGGTGAGGAAACTTTCCCTATCCATGAATCTTTTATATAGCTTATGGATTTTGCCAGGGTCACATAGTCAGTATGTGTCAGAAATGTACCTCAACCCATGTCTTCCTGGCTTCAACGCCACCTCTCTACCCACTACACCATTTTGCCTATTGTCCTTAACCAATTAAAAAGCTGTGTTATTTTATGTCCCATATGGCATTACATACTTGTGAAAACATTTTTTTCTTCTAGTCATTCCTCAAAACAAGTCTGGAAGAGCAGTCAATATTAATATCTAGCTCTGGTAGGTGAATAATCTGCAACACAGAGAGATTAAGTTACTTGCCCACGGTCACACAGAGCATTAATTGGAATTAAAATTCAAAGCCTTGAGTTTCCAGTCCACTGCTCAGCCCCTGGAGCAATGTTGTTCTGCACTATAAATGGTTCCTATTATTTTAAAAATTTATAATATGCTCATCCATTTGCATATTTAAGTATGAATTACAAACATTAAAATGAGCTACAACTCCTCATCACCCAATTACTAACACAAGAAGCACCTAAAGGGTCAGAAGCATAAAGGACCAAAGTAAACAGATGTGTGTGCACCTTTTGCTAAATACTAGTAAAAGAGCCTACATTTATTCATGATTTTTATGTCATAGGAAATAGAACAACAGCCTGGCATGCCAGCCAGTCATGGTATTTGGCACTGATCGCTGAAGGGTAATTGAGAGGGGTTTTTCCCCAAAACAATTTAATGAGATTTCATCTTTTGATAAATATTGTTTTAGTAACTATTTATTCTCATAAAAGTGATTATACAAATAAAAATCAACAAAAGGTTTTATTGCTCAGTGGTATATGGCATAGGTGGAAACCAGAGCTGGTCTAAAAAATGGTCACATACCAATCTAATAATAGTTATTGATGTGGAATGAAGCTTCACTTAGGAATTCCTTGAGTGCTAAGGGGAATCCTTCTCCAAACAGAAGTTTTAAAGGCATTTTTCTACCTTCAGCTGCTGTTATTCTTTTCCTTTGTCCTATTATCCTTCCTTTGTTTTGTTTCTTACAGTGAGCACCAATGAAGTAATTAGCCGCGTAGCAGCGATAGAATTTGAACACAAGAAAATTGTCAAATGGACACGGGAAATCCAAGACCGGGGGGGGGAGCTGACTTTTTCACTAAAAACAACTGTAAATAAAGTGTGTATATGTGTGCATGCATGTACTCATGTATTTGTTACACAATTGTGCATGTCTATAGTTAAGAAAAAGGGGACCCCAATAAAGGAGAATAGCACTTTTATTGCCAAGGTTATAATAAGGCAAACTCCTAAACAAGAGATTTTTTTACCAGATGAAATTCCTATCATCTTCCTTTTAAATGCTACTAAGTGTGAAATTAACATTGTCCCTCAAAGTGCATAAGATTAATTGTCAGTCATTGAACACAGTTTGGGGGCTAATTACATAAAAATTGATATTAAAAGAATACTACCAGATTGATTGAGTTTTGCAGTTTGTATTTAGTTTTCAAATTACTTGAGTTGAAAGGCAGCGGTAAGAAACAATAAAAATCCATTCAAAGCTGCAAAAGCAAATTAAGGTTTACTAGTCCTTTGAAAGACAAATGATCCAAATACTATAATGTAGGGAGGGCAGTAAAAATGATCCTGACATTTACGATAGATTTAATGTATAAAATCCTCCAAGATACCATATGTTGAACACCTTCCTTCCCACCTCCACATCCCTCCTGTTCCCATTGAGGTGAATTGATTTTATGAATACCTATGTCTGGGGTGTGTCTAAGCTGAAGCAGTGACAACAACTGTGTTCTCCTGAGTCTCCTTATAAATGACAAATGATCCAGTCTCCATGCCAACCTATTTCAGAGCACACAATGTTAGTAATAATTATGGCATACAATTTCTCTCCTACTGGTTCATCAGTACATCAGTCAGTTAGTCAGTCAATATTGTCTTTATTAAGTACCTACTATGTGCCACACTATGCAAAGCTAAGAGCTGAGGATACTGAGCAAAGTCAAGACTGTCACAATTTCTTGCTTTTTGGCTCCCTTTAATTTCTTTCCTTCCCCCATTAGAATGTAAGATCCCTGGTAGGGTAAGAACTGCCTTTTATTGCTTTTTGGCCTCTGTATTCCAAGAATTTAAAATAGTACCCGCCATATTATAGTAAGACCTTGATTAGTATTCATTCTTTCTCTCTTTTTCTTTCTTTCTATCATTGTTTTTCAGTTGTTTCAGTTCTGTCCAACTCTTCATGACCCCATTTGGGGTTTTCTTGGCAAAGATACTGAAATGGTTTGCCATTTCCTTCTTCAGTTCATTTTACAGATGAGAAATTGAGACAAACAGGGTTTAGTGACTCACCCTGGATCACACAGCTAGTAAGTGCCTGAGGTGAGATTTGAACTCAGGAAGATATCTTCCTAACTCTAGGCCTGACGCTGCACCATCTATATCTATCTAGCTATCATCTATCTATCCATTCATCCATTATCCATCCATCCATCCATCCACCCAACCATCCACCCATATATCTATCATTTCTTAAGCACTTATTACATGTGTAGGCACTATGCTAAGCACTGGTAATAAAAAGAAAAACCAGAACATGGTCCATGACCTCAAGGAACTCACATTCTATTGGTGGAGACAACAGAAAAGTAACTATGTATATACAAGATACAAAAGTTATAAATGGAAGTTAATCTGAAGGCTCAGATGGTGGGGTTGGGGGAGGAATTAGGAAAGTCTTCCTGCAGAAGGTGGAATTTGAGCTATCTTCAATGAGGTCAGGAATGTTAGGAGTCAGAAGTAAGGAGGAACCTGACATCTGCATGCAAGATTATCTCTATTCTGATGATGGCACCATTCTCCCAGATTCACAACCCTGAGGTCATCTCTGACTCTTCCTCTCCCTTGTTTTGCATAGCCAATCAGCTGTCACATCGTGTTGATTCTAATTCCATATCATTCTTTTCAATATATCTCTTCTATCTACTCACATGGTGGTTACCTTAATTCCAGACCTCATTAGCTCTCATTCAGTCTATTGAAATACCCTCTTAATGTGTCTTCCTGCTTCCATTCTCTTCCCCTCTCCAATCCATTCTCCATATAACTAGCAGTGCTAACACACTGCCAAATCATTACAAGGCACAGGGTAGATCTTATCATTTGCTCTGTTAACAAATCTTCAATGTTTGCCTATTTCCTCTGGCATCCAATTCACAATTCTCTACCTGGCATTTGAAGTGCACTACTGTCTTTTCATTTTTATTTCATATTACTCACCTTCGTGTTACTCTCCATTACAAATGAAATGACTCACAAGCTGCTCCAAAGCCCAGTATTCCATTTCTTATTCCCATGTTTTATGTAGGCTGTCAACATCCCTGCCTAAAGTTCCCTCCCTCCTCAATTTCAGCTCCTAGAATCTCTAGTGTTCTCTGGTATTTCAGGAAATAAAAGAATAATTATAAGACAACTAGTACTTATATAGCATTTTATGGTTTGCAAAACACTACACAAATATTATCTTATTTGATCCTCATAACAACCTTGGGAGGTAGATGCTATTATCCTCACTTTACAGATAAGGAAACAGAGGCAGGCAGAAGTTAAGTGACTATCTGCTTCTGATATCAGGGGTAGAATACCATACATTAATGATACTTGGCTCCTATTCACCAGATGGTTTGGTCAGAAAATGATACTAGCAATTAAATGTAAAGATTTAGGCTATATTAGTTGACAAAAGTCACTAATATTGAAAAAATATGAAATAAAAACATTAAATTGTCCTTAGCTTAGATCATTGCAAATTTGTAAAGACAACCTATGAGTTTATATATTTTGATTCCCTACAAAAGAAATAGAGGCTTCAAGAGAGAATGAAGGGGGCAGCTAGGTGGCGCAGTGGATAAAGCACTGGCCTTGGATTCAGGAGGGCCTGAGTTCAAATTCAGCCTCAGACACTTGACACTTAACTAGCTGTGTGACCCTGGGCAAGTCACTTAACCCTTATTGCCCTGAAAAAACAAAAAAGAAAACAAAAAAAGAGAGAATGAAGAACAATGCTTGTTACTAATGCTTATAATATGTTTCTTGGAAGTTGTATGGTCTAGGGGATAGAATGCTAGAACTGGAGTTAAATCTAGAATTCACATTCTGACTGATATTTAGTTGCTGCACAATCATGAGCAAGTCACCTAATCTATCTGAGCCTCAGTTTTCTTAGCTGTAAAAATGGAGATAATATTACCAGCTAAATATTTCACAGGTAGTTGGTGGCACAGTGGATAGAGCACTGGGGCTTAGAATCAGGAAGACTTATCTTTTTGTGTTCAAATCTAGGCTCAGACACTTACTAGTTGTATGAGCCTGGGCAAATCACTTAACCATGTTTGCTTGAGTTTCCTCATCTGTAAAATGGCTGGAAAAGGAAATGGGAAACCACTCTAGTATGTTTGTTAAGAAAATCCCCAAATGGGATCATAAAGAATCAGATACAACTGAAATGATTCAACAACAAAAGTACTTCACAGGTGAGGAGTGAAAGAGACAATGTATGTAAAGTGTTTTTGCAAACTTCAAAGTGCTATATAAATGTCAATTGTTGTTTCTAAATATAAAATTGTAGGATCATAGATGGAATGGTACCTTAGAGATCATATCTAGCCTAACCCTTGAATTTTACAGATAGGGAAACTGAGGCCCACATGATCACATCACATAGTAAATAAGTAGCAGAGCCTGGATTTGAATCGAGGTCCTCTAATTTCAAATCTCATGCTCTTTCTAGTAATATATTTTCTGAAATAGCTTTAAATCAGAGCTTCCTTCCCTAAATTCCCTAATTTTTTTTAATAAGAAATTTTGTACTGGAAAATTTTGTACTTGATGTCTTGCTGACAATCTGCAATTATGCTTATCTCCTCTCAACTTATTATAAGAAAATCAGCATATTAAGATGAGACCTTCTTTGAAGAAAGATGCTACCTTGCTGATAATAATTCCCTTAGGCCACAAGAAGTACTGTGACAGAAATCAGTAAGATTTCTAAACCGTTATATGAAAGAATGGGTTGGCTGAGGCACTTGAAATGCTAACTCAAATCCCAAAGCCTTACACTACCCAGAACTCATGGGAGTCAGGAAGACTACTAGTGTCACCAACCAATTGACACTCTGGGGCCTTCGAACTTTCCAGAGAAATGCTTACAGATCATTTTGGCCCCAAGTCTGAACATTTGTTAATTCAATTCAAATAAAGCCCTCTCCATGGGTACTCTATTAATAAAGTCTTTAAAATGGCTTCTCTCAACATTTTCTTTTTGATCTTTCATGATTTAATTAGAAACATCTTTAAAAAGACTGGTTTTACTATGGTAGTATCACATCTGCATTTTCAGCAGTATGCTGTTTAATCACAATGGGTTATAAAGTGAAAGTCTCAGTAGTCATTGTAATATCGAATAGAACCCATGCATTTGGTCTTTTTTAGTGCCCCTGACTCATCATCTTATATTTGTTCATCAACATTTTAACTGCCTCTCTTAAAAATGTAATTTGATAGTTAATTCTCTAAACCTGGTTTAGTTTTGTTATTTCTTCTCAAAGTTGTAACACTTTTATGCCTTTAATGCTTTTTAGCTTGCACCTGAATTCATTTCTCTAACTCTAGTTGCAAGATATCTGCATTTTCCAATTGGATTCATCTCTTTCCTCCTTGATAGGTAAGAGATAGTCTAAACTTTCCTGATGATCCTTTTAAAAGGGGCTACAGTGGATAGAGTGCTGGACCTAGAGTCAGAAAGACATGAGTTCAGACCTGGCCTCACACATTTCCTAGTTGTGCGACTTTGGCCAATCACTACTTAATTTTTGTCTGACTCAGTTTCCTCCTCCGTGAAATAGAGATAATAATAGCACCTAACTCTCAAGGTTGTTGTGAGGATGCAATGAGATATTTGCAAATCTCTTTGCAAACTATAAAATGCTATATAACTGCTAACTACTACTACTTCATTCTAAAATGTTATATTATTTTTACAAGGGATAACAATGGTGGGTAGTAGTAGTAGTGGTGTGATCAGCTGTCACACAGAAACTGATGGTGTAAAGTGTTGCTCTTCAATGTGACTATTTATGAAATAGTCATTCTTCTTCAAGGTTATTTTTGTAGTACTCTGGGTACTTCATATAGAAGATCTCAACAGAATGAAAAATCTCATTATAAGATGTTAGTTATTCATAACAGCAGAACATGGCTAATTTCTTACAATACCACTTTTCCCATTAAAAATGATACTCAGGGGGCAGCTAAATGGCACAGTGGATAGAGCACCAGCCCAGGAGTTAGGAGTACCTGAGTTCAAATCCAGCCTCAGACACTTAAACACTTGCTAGCTGTGTGACCCTGGGCAACTCACTTAACCCCAATTGCCTCACTAAAAAAAAAAAAAGATACTCAGGGGCAGCTAGGTGGTACAGTGGATAGAACATTAGACCTGGAGTCAGGAGGACCTAAGTTCAATTCTGGCCTCACCAAGTCACTTAACCCCAATTGCTTTACCCCCCCCAAAAAAAGATACTGACACTTTTTTTGACTCAAAGAATAATGGGAAATTATTATGGTTGAATTCTAACAGGATGTTGGGGGGAAAACCATGGTGGTTTTTTTTTTCTGTCAGAAAAGTACAATATCCTAACCAAGCTTTTGGTAGATCTGTGAGGCAGCTGATGGGAATATATCCTCCAACATTTCAGATTACAGCCCATCCTTGCCTGTCCTTCCTGTATGGCTTTTATCCTGCTAAAAAGCTTCCACAGGCCTTCGCCCTTCTTTTCATGTTTTGATGTGGTTCATATTCCTATCTGCTCTTGATATGAATGGGGAGGGGGCTGTCCATTGTGTCCTTCCATCTCTCCAAATCATTGGCCATCCTCCGTTTCTGGTCCTACATCTCTCTGCTGATACCTTTTATTGCAGAATGTTTTGCAATGTTTTGCAGAATTCTTGGTTGACAAACTGCTATAGCCTACTCACTCCTACTTTGCTCCTCTCTATTGTCCTTTGGGTGATCTTCCACTTTAATTCTTTAGTAACTGGTTTATTCCATGATTCAAAGCCATACAAAAATACCAGAAGGCTATTAGTGTGAAAATTCTAAAAAAAAACAAACAAAAAAAAAACCCAAGAAACACTCTATACATGAAATTAATAGTATTTATATAGTGCTTTAAAGTTTGCAAAATGCTTTACAAATATCTCATTTGATCTTCACAAAAACTCTAGGTGGAAGAGGCAGGGTCTACTATTATATCCATTTTATAGATTGCAAAACTTATGATGACATACAATAATTACTTGCTTAGGGAAATAAGTATGACTTACCCAAGATCATGCAGTTATTAAGCTAAGCTAGAACTCCAGCCTTAGTTCTTTGACAGCAAATCTAGCACCCTTTCCACTACCACTCTGTCTTAGAATTAGTCATCTACACCAATTAAATTTTCTTCTAGCAGACTTTTCACTTTGTCTCCACAGCTCTTTTGTCACTAACGATCTAGACTGGTTACCACTTTTTTGTCTTCCTTTGTTATTGAGGATGAAAATGACATCACAAAGTTGGGTTCAATGTACCCACCAATATGAGCTTGGAAGGCTTTACCAAGGTCAGGCACAAAGAGTTCATATGAACATTTGGGAACCAGCTCACAAAACTTTAAGAAAAATGAATGTAGATGTCAGTCAAAAGATGGAGGCAAGCAGTATTGTCTTCTTGGTACCCT
This sequence comes from Dromiciops gliroides, assembly GCF_019393635.1. NCBI lineage: Eukaryota > Metazoa > Chordata > Mammalia > Microbiotheria > Microbiotheriidae > Dromiciops > Dromiciops gliroides. Next base: position 589,929,344 of record NC_057862.1, read on the forward strand.
GAAACCACACCACGCAAGGAGCTGCCTGGTTTGAGGCTTTGTGACCAGAAGGTGTTTTGTGTATTATGCAGTGTAATGGATCTTGTGTTTGACTTAGGAAGAACTGGGTTTAAATCTTGTTTCTGTGTGACCCTGGATAAATTAAGTCTCTGAGACTTAATCACCTCACCATTAAATAGAGATATATAGAGTACCTGCTTCAAAGGGTTTTTGTGAAGGTCAAATGAGGCAACATATGTAAAGCACTTTGCAAACCGTAACAAAATATATGCAAATGTTAGTTATTTTTATTACTAGTCCCCAAATGCTTTATTTTACTGTGTTCATAGTCATGGTTTGTCAGTAGGACCTCAGATTCCTGTCCTGTGCTCTACTCTGATCAATTGAGCGGTATGGTGGAGCAAAATGAAAGACTGTCCACAATGCTTTTAAAAGCCAATTGTTACCCTTTAAGTGTGGCAGAATAATAATAATAATTGTCACCACTTAAACAGCGCCTTTCATCTGCAGATCTCAAGGCACTTCAACACTGTTCACATTATTTGAGTGAATTTCTTTTGGAAGACTAGGAAAACTGAGAGACGTAATATGAGGTTAGCTATGCTAATTTTGTTTTCTTTAACAAATGCAAAATAAATAGTGTACTAAAAAGCCAGATAATATCTTAAAGATAAACCCTTCCTAAAGCAGGTTATTTTTAAAAGGGACTTTGATGTTGTTGTTGTGTGACAGTGACATTGAAAATTTTTATTTTTTTTAAAAGGCCTTGATTGACTATCTGGAAATTTTTGGCTTCTGTTTTTATCAAAGAGACAAGGGCAGGCAACTTGCTTGTGTATAGGAAAAAATGGCTTTAATGAATAGGAAAACTATGTCATTTAAAAGCTTTGGTCCATCTTGCATTTTAAGAGTAAATTTTATGGAAAATTTTGTAAATAGAGCATAATTATTTTGAAAATAGAAGTCTTTGTTATTAGTTGTGTAACTGTCATAGGCACAGAAAGCACCCTGCTGTATAGACAAAGGGCTAAAAAAGTTACCTGTAGAGTTTTTGCTATGAAAAGAATAAAAACTAAAGTGTTGGGTGAACTTTTGGTTCACAGACTCAAATGCTGAATGTCAAACCTGGTAGAGGGAAAACCACGTTCATCTGATAACCGGATTACTTAGAACAAAAATAGAGAAAATTAAGAACTGAAGAGCAGAAAATTAAGGTGGAATGCAATTTAAAGAATAAGGAGATGATCTAGGCTTTCTTTTCCATCCCCCCCAGTGTCCAGCTAATTAAAATTACAATCAAAATGAAAGCGTCTAAACTTGTAAATATCTTTAGCTAATGATTTTGTCTTTTTAATCATCTTCACATTCAAAGTCTTCTTTTATTCATTTAGGGCTTTACAATAAAAAGAAATTGTTTTTTCCCTCAGTAAAATCCTCCTTTTAATTTTCCCTTATCTGCTCCTCTTTGTATCATACATTCACTATTTCTTTTTGCTCTTCCTGTTTTTTATATCATATTCTTTCAGATTTCTCTACTCCTTTGAACATACTTTAAAGAACCTGAAAGTTGGGTATGCTCAGCGTCCTAATTTCATATCAAAAAGCCTATGTTTATTGTTTCTTTAAAAACGTTACAGCAGAGACACAAATATAGACCCTTCCAAGCCCCATCTCCCCACAAGATAATTGCTCATTATATAACATATAAGTTTATGTCATTACATATTTCAAAAATGGTAAGTTGATACACAATATTCTTTTCTATAAATTTTTCTTCACAACCTATACTGCCTAGAAATTTAATTTGTGTTTCTATCTAGACCCCAACTTAGGTTGCCTCTAACCCAGGAGAATTTTGCTTGACAACCATACAAAACAGGTGTAGCCATCATCCAAATAACCTGCAGAGAGCTGAGCAACTAATGCAAAGAAGGGGTCTTCTAAGAGCTAAGCAGGGACTTCACAGAGACCAAAGATTGGTAGTGAATGTTAATATTTTTGGCTTGGCAGAATAGACTTAAAGTCTATTAAAGTTTATAAATAAGGTTCTTATCTATTTTCAAATGAAACTAAGAATATACTGCTGTACTTAATGTCCCAATCACTGATAGCAAAGGGATAGGAAGCTTTTTTCCATACAATTCCTCAAAAAAAATCAGCCAATAATAATAACAACATTGATATAGTGCATACTATATTCCAGGCCCTATGTAAAGAATTTTAAAATTATTATCTCATTTGATAATAGAATAGGCAGATGCCTGGCACATAGTAGACACTTAAAATGTTTACTAATGACTGTTTCTTCTCTTCCCCCCCCCAAATATTGCGATTTTTGTAAAATTCTTTTTATCTCTGATGGTATATGTAATAATTTGTGTCCCATTTCAAATACATATAAATGAGGGAGACTGATTATGGTCAGTCAGATGAGCATTTCTTTCTTTCTTTTTTTCTTTCTTTCTTTTTTTTTTTGGTGAGGCAATTGGGGTTAAGTGACTTGCCCAGGGTCACACAGCTAGTAAGTGTCAAGTGTCTGAGGCTGGATTTGAACTCAGGTACTCCTGAATCCAGGGCCAGTGCTTATCCACTGCGCCACCTATCCGCCCCTTAGATGAGCATTTATTAAGTACCTACTTTGTGCCAGGCACTATTTTAAGCACTGGGGATACAAAGAAAGGCAAAAGATGGTATCTGTTCTCAAGGAGCTAACAGCCCAACAAAAGAGACAACATAAAAATAAATAAGATACATACAGGATAAACTGGAGACAATCAACAGAGGAAAGGCACTGGCATAAGAGGTTTATGTAAAGTGGGATTTTAGCTGGGACTTGAAGGAAATCAGCGAAGCCAGGAGAAAGAAATATGAAGGGATAGCAGTCCAGGCATGGCCAATAGCCAGTGAAAATTCCTGGTGTCCAGAGATTGAGTGTCTAGTGTGAGGAATAGCAAGGAGGTCAATGTTACTAGATCACAAAGTAGGTGAAGGAGGTTGGGGAGGGAGATTATAAAGTATAAGATGGTTGGAAAAGTTGGGGGGAGGGCAGGTTTTGACGGGCTTTGAATGTAAAAGAGAGACTTTTATAATTTGATCTTGGAGGTGATAGGGAGCCACAGGAGTATATTAAAGAAGAGAAGGGAAAGACGGTCAGATCTGTGCTTTAGAAAAATTAATTAGACATCCAAGTGGAGGGTAGAGTGAAGTTGGAAGAGATAAGCAGGGAGACCACAGCAGTTGTTGGCAATAGTTTAGGCATTTTTTGTTAGCTACATTATAATTTTATGTCCTGAAGATGTGGGCTTTATTCCTATTCAGATTTTACAATGGCTGTCCCCAACATGTAGCATGGGAGAGTCTTGGTTCAAAGTGAAATAGACTAAACATCTCTTCTTCCTTCATCCTTCTCCAAAGGTGACTTTAATTCCTACCAGGGTAGATAACGAGATTGGGACCAGAGGCTACCACTTAGATCTCCTCAGAAAGGAAGTACTGGGTTAGCATTATATCTATCTGCTCCCCTATATATTTTTAGTCTACAAGATGTGGTTTTTCTGGTTCAAGGTAAATTCTGGATGTTGTTTTATTAATTGGGTGGGAGTAGGACCCCAAACTTTATATCCAAGGCTTAACTCCCTTCACATCAAATGCCAGTTCCAAAATGAATGCAGAGCTTAGCAAAGGAAACCCATTTTTCCAATTCAATAGCTGAACAGAAATCAGAGAAAGTATCCATAGAAGAATATGTACCAGACAATACAGAGTAAAGGAACTCTCCCATTGGCAGTGAGGTAACTCAGCTCAAGCAATAGAGAGAGTCCCAAGGGAAAGTTTCCCAAAGTCTCCAGTGTATCAGCTTGAAGATACAGACTGCTAGCTCCTCTCATGTTGGCTTCTTACCAGAGTCTTTTCCTTCATTAACCTGAAGTGTGGTTGGCATCTTCCATCTTCTCTCTCAAAGCTGGAATCCAGAAGAGCTCGGTGACTTCCGAATCAAAAGACACTCAAGTGACTCTCCTAAGCTTAAAAAGGACTGAAGAGCTCTCCCCTCTCCCCAACTCTGCCTTGGCCCTCCTGCAGGCACAGGACATTGATCTCTACCAAGAAGGAAAGAGTTTCACACCAGAATCAGAAATCACTCCCAAGTCTGTTTCCTCCTATTAGGATTATTGAGTAAATCACAGCCTGTGGTCCCAAGGACCACAGGTAAGCAGCAGTTGAGAACATCACCCTAAAACACATGACTGAATGCATTTTCCTGGCATTCATATCTATCCACCACTCACCAGATCAGACAGACACTAACTGTGGTCTTCCCATTGATGTCCTTCCTTCCTCAAAATAAACACCCTACAATTTTAAAAGGTGTGCTTCCCTTGTGGCTCACTCGCCCAAATCACAATACCATTAACCATGTGGATCTCTAGAATGTTGACCATTACTACTTCTTGGTTTCCAGGACCATAATCCTAGTTTCTGTGACTATAGTCCTAAATGCTAGTTAATAAGGCTCTACCAGTATTCTTTACCTTACTTAGCAAATAGACTTTTCTTTTAGCACATTTATTTAAATGGCATATCAAGAAAATAATTTTTAACAAGTTTTACCCATAACACCAGGAAAACAATCTTCCACAAATATACCCAGGGTTCAAGAAGGATAAGAAGTATGAACTTAAAATACAATAGTTCTGATTCAAACATGTAAGGAATAAATATGGCCAAGACAACTAATGAACTGCAGGCCCTCATTACCCTCCCTCTCCAGAGGTTCCTCACTAAATTCTCTTGAGTTGCTCCATTATTCAGCTCAGCCAACTAGGAGTTGCATGACATAGAGTCTCTCCAGGACAGATGGGTCAGCTGGGCTTACTGCTCCTAGGTTTCAGTGTCTCAGGTGGAGAGGCAATCTTCTGGGTTGAGCAGGTCACTCACTCAGAGGATGGGCTCCATCCAACTCGACAGTGGATGTTAGAAGGTGTTAGAAGGAGCGGGCAGGCAAGCTGCTATGCCGCTGAGCATCTTCTGCCTGGTGAGGTCCAGTCCTCCCCTCCACCCTACTTCTTATAAGTATATTCTTATAAGCCTTCTTAGGGCTTAGTATTTGAAATGCAGTTGTAGTCTTTTTCCACCTTCAATCAATGGCTGAAGTGGTAAACTAGATTAATACCTTGTTCTTTTTAAGCTGCAGTGCTACAAAATCCTGCTCTAGGGCAATGAACCTTATTAAAATCTACAGAATTTTCTTTTGTTTCAGCTCATCAAAGCCTCAGTCCTGGGACTGTCACATCCAGGCAAGGGACAGGAGGAAACTTGCCTGTTCTATGGACAAATTCTTCCTGATGCTAAAGCCTCTTTCCCTCAGTAAGCCACTCCATGTTATCCTAGGGTTATTAGATTAAGTTCAGTCATTTTTATCTCCCATATTCCTTTGGGAATTAGATGTAAATGAGTGGCTAGGTACAAAATATGACCCAGCATGTTCATTTTCTGGTTGGCCTCTTCATTGAGGTATTCAAACTTCCCACCCTTACTAGGGTGGGAAATGTCTATTTATTTTCATTGTAGGTTTTTCTCTTTATGTGTCAATATCTCTGACTTGTAGCCCATTTAGAACTTTAGCTTTTGTTGAAATTTCACAGCAAATTTTTGAAAAATCCCATATATCTCTGCAGCTTCTAGAAACTATGGATATAGCTGTGATAGAATGTGCCACATATATACCATGTCCTCTCTTCCTCTGGCATGTGAGTCCATCTGAGTAACATTTCTTTTTCGGAATGGTTGCAAGGGATTTTCATCTTTCTACACACATAGCATTGTGTGGCAGAAATTGTGAAGAACTTGACAGAATTAGGAAATAAGCGGGTCACCAGAAGAGGCATTAACAGAGGGGGTGGGGAGCAAGTTCCCCTACCTCCATCTGTGTAGGGTTACCTATATTTATATGCATGCTAACAAATATGACCCAACCATAACTTTTGGTGGAGAAGGATTTCTGGAGAACTCTTTTCTGATAGTACAAATGGAAGTTCCACTTAAATTGCTTTATTTCTGCCATATATCCAGATACAATCTGAATTTAGAGTTTTTCTCCAATCTATACAGTTTTGAGGTTCCTTCATCCTGGGTAAATGGTGTTAGTTATACATATAATTCCAGGATTAGGGCTCAGAAATATAGAATTATCTATGGAAAGTAGGGCAGGGATTTGAAAAAAATAAATTTTATATTAGGAGCTTAATAAATGCTTGTTGACTTTATTTGATTTGACTGCATACTCTGACTTTTTATTTTTTACAGGTCACTGGCTGGTATTCACTAAAGGTCAGTGGACTCTCCACTTAGGTTTATTTTCATCAATGTACAATGGAACAATTAGCAGACAGAATAAAGACCACTGAATAAAGACCATTTTGCACATGAAGTCTCAAGGAAATTTCTAGCCTAGTAGTAACACACAAATCCACCAAAATAACTTCTGTTGATTGTGGATTATAATTGGTTTTTTAAAATCATAAACGTATTTTATTATTTTCCAGTTACATGTAAAAATAGTTTAAAGCATTTGTTTTCATAAGATTTTTAGTTCCAAATTTTTCTCCCACCTTCCCTTCCCTCCCCCCTCCCCAAGATATAAAGCAATCTGATATAGGCTATATATGTACAATCACATTAAACACATTTCTGCATTAGTCATATTGTGAAAGAAGAATCAGAACAAAAGGGAAAAACCTCGAGAAAGAGAAAAAAACAAAAAAAGTAAAACAGTGTGGTTCAATTTGCATTCAGAATCCATTTTCTTTTTCTGGATGTGGAGAACATTTTCCACCATGAGTTCTTTGGAATTGTCTTGGGTCATTGCACTGATAAGAAGAACCAAGTCTCTCACAGCTGATCATCACACAATGCTCCTGTTACTGTGTACAGTGTTCTCTTGGTTCTGCTTACTTTATTCAGCATCAATCCACTTAAGTCTTCCCAGGTTTTTCTGAAATCTGCCTGCTCATCATTTCTTACAGCAAAATAATATTCCATTACATTCATATACCACAACTTGTTCAGCCATTTGCCAATTGATGGGCATTCCCTTGATTTCCAATTCTTTGCCACTACAAGGAGAGTTGCTATAAATATTTTTGTACATGTGGGTCCTTTTCCCTTTTCTATGATCTCTTTGGGATACAGACCTAGTCGTGAGTTAAAGGGTATGGAAAATCTCATAGACCTTTGGGCAAAGTTCCGAATTGCTCTCCAGAATGGTTGGGTCAGTTCACAACTCTGCCAACAATGCATTAGTGTCCCAATTTTTCCACAGCTTCTCCAACATTTATTATTTTCCATTTTTGTCATATTAGTCAATCTTATAGGTATAAGGTAGTACCTCAGAATTGTTTTAATTTTCACTTCTCGAATCAATAGTGATTTAGAACATTTTTTCATATGGCAATAGATAGTTTTGATTTCTTCATCTCAATTTCTCAATTAGGGAATGACTTGAATTCTTACAAATTTGATTTAGTTCCCTATATATTTTAGAAATGAGGGCTTTTTCAGAAATACTGTCTGTAAAAATTGCTTCCCAGCTTTCTGCTTCCCTTCTCATTTTGGCTGCATTGCTTCTGTTTGTACAAAACCTTTTTAATTTAATGTAATGAAAATCATCCATGTTGCATTTCATAATGTGAATATAATTGTTAATAGTAACTTTAAAGATAGAGAACACACAAACATTATTGAAAAAAGTATGGAGATGGATTAGTATTTCATATGTAATATATATATATATGCCAGAAGAGTAATGGATCCTGGCTAAAGTCTGTCATACTGCCCCTACCTTGTCCCAAAGAAGAAGAAAGGAAGAACCAAGAGAAGGACAGAAAATTGCTCCCTACTGCTCCCTTGACCATCAGGAAGAGAATAGATAGGGGGGGAAAAAGACCAAACCTCTCAGAAGACCTGGGTCTACAAGTCCCACCTACCATTTTCATTCTAGGCTTGTAATGGGTAATACTCTCAAGCCTGCTGCTCTCCCCTTAAGTTAAAGCCATTCACTGAAGTAACTGGAATGAGAGTTTCCTTTCAAGGATTTTCAAAATGGTGAGACTGTTTCTCCTACTGATTTCAATTTCTTCATTTGGTGACAGATGTTTTTTTAGAATGACTAATTACATATATGATAACCACCCAAATATCCTGACCGGGGTGGGGGTGGGGGGAAACCCATATCCATGGTCTATCATGGAAATTTCTAGAATCAAATGATTAATCTATTAATCATGAATATAAATTTAACAGTAATCTTAAAGATACAAGATACACAAAGATATTTAAAGGGTATTTCCTGCAGTCTGCTGGAGATGGGAGTGGGATAATGAGTCAGTTCCCCAGATTGGATGGCAGCTCCAAAGATGTCTTCTCAGTTGTCCATTTTTAGATACAAAAAAGCCCATCTTATATCTGTTAGAGATTCTCCTTCCTTTTCACAGGCATTCCAGGATAGTGACTAGGATGTTCAAGACATTCTCTACTACCTCTATTAGATCTATGCTTTGGGATCTGTGATAATATTAATTGGTTGATGGCAATGTGCAGAAGAATGGAATTTTGCCTAATTTATTCAAGGTTAGCTCACAAGAGGAATATAGATGTTTCTACCTGTGATATTAGGTACTATGGGCCTTTCTGGGTCCAGATGGCCATTCTCTCTCTAAGAGAAAAAGAACCCTCCATGGCTGGTTTTAGGAGTGAAAGCAAAAAAGGCAAGGTACAATTAACTCTTATGGAATATATGCCAATTATCTGGCAAATGCCAGGAGAATGGCCTTGGGCTATTTTCTCAAGGGAAGAATCAAAAGCTTTCTAGAGGTGTTCATATTATTTTAATAATTCCCTTGGGATTCTAAATCTGAACACTTACTCAGATTCTATAGGGGAGGAGGGGAATAAACTACTAATATACAAAGATCCTAATGAGGGAGAAAGACCTTCTTTATTAAGACAGCTGGGGGGGCAGCTAGGTGGCGCAGTGGATAAAGCACTGGCCCTGGATTCAGAAGTACCTGAGTTCAAATCTGACCTCAGACACTTGACACTTACTAGCTTTGTGACCCTGGGCAAGTCACTTAACCCCCATTGCCCAGAAAAAAATAATAAAAAAAAAGACACCTGGTATAAGGGTGTTCATGCATGTGTATATTCTATAGCAAGTAATATTGATTCATTTCCATTACTCGGGGTGAGAAAGGATAGCTCTTGAAGTGATAAAATTCTAAGAAGTAAAACTATTTTCTTATACCCATAATTGACAGGGGTACAGAACTACAGACATCAGATATTATATTAGAGAAAGCAGTGTAGCAGCTAAGGTTTTTTCTGGCCCTACCACAGACTCTTGACGGCTAGAGGACACACCGAAACAAATGCCTTCTAAGCTCTAAGGGCCAGGGAGTCTCCCTGACCCCACACTATTTCTTTTTTTTTTCCCCAGGGCAATGAGGGTTAAGTGACTTGCTCAGGGTCACACAGCTAGTAAGTGTCAAGTGTCTGAGGCTGAATTTGAACTCAGGTCCTCCTGAATCCAGGGCCGGTGTTTTATCCACTGTGCCACCTAGCCACTCCCCCACACTATTTCTTAAGGGATTCATATGATTATTTTTGTGTTTGAATTCCCAGAACTTAGCACAGTTCTTAACACACAGTAGGCATTGACTGAATGAGTTTTGTTATAGTTCTGCCCTATTAACATGAGGCTGCTGTGTCAATGAAGACACATGATATGTTGTTCAGTTGTGTCTGACTCTTGGTGACCTTATTTGGATTTGGGATTTTCTTGGCAAAGATCCTAGAGTGCTTTTCCATTTCCTTTACCAGCTCATTTTACAGATGAGAAAACTGAGGCAAACAGGGTTGAGTGACTTTCCCAGAGTAATACAACTAGTAAGCTTCCAAGGTTGCATTTGAAATCAGGTCTTCCTGACTCCAGTCCTGGTGCTCTAGCCACTGTGCCACCCAGCTGCTCCTATATTATCTGTTGTCACCTATTTATTTTTCTTGGTGGAGCCGAGTGAGATAACGGTGAGTCACTACTATGCCACCACCATTCTGAAGGTAAAAAGGTAACTTAGTATCAGCTGGTAATTAAGATATTGCCAAGAATGGCTAAGCAAGGAGGCTCTTAGCAAATAATTGTAGAGTGTGTGACAACTTGTAATATGAATTATAATTGGAAAGGTATATCATAACCAGACTACAAAAAGCCCAAAAAGTCAGGTTAAAATGTATATTTTATACTAGGGGCAAAAAGAGATTAAAGTTTTTGAGCAAGGAAGAGGCATGTCCAGGCTGATGCTTTAAGATTATTTTATGGGTGGAGGCTGGATTGGAAAGGGGAGACTGGGATCAGGGTAGCTAATTAGGAAGATGTTACAATAGTCTGGTAAGAGGTGATGAAGGCCCAAATTTGGGGGTGGCCATGGGAGTAGAGAGAAGGGAACAGCATTATGAAAAGAGAATCAAAAGGATTTTGTGAATGAGGATTGAAGTAGGTATGAGAGAAAAAAGAAGAGTCAAAGATGACTCCCAGGCAATGAACTCTGGAGCCTAGGAATATCAAAGTGTCTGCAATAGAAATAGCCACGATGGATGGAGGACAAACAGGTTTAATAGGGAAGGTGGCAAATCCCATTTTGATCATGTGCTGACAGGACCTAGAGGTTGAGATGGAAGTCAGGCAGTTAGAGATATAGGACTGGAGTGCAAGAGAGAAACTGGGGTGGGGCACATAGGTTTGGGAGATAATAATCAAACCAACAAGAGCTAATGAGATCATTGAGGGGGAAACTACTGAATTCTGTTTGAAAACAAGAATGCACATAGCATAGTGGTTGCTTCAAATTACTTAGATAATTGACATAACTTCAAGTGACATGAATATTATTCCCATCCTGTGTGTGTGTGTGTGTGTGTGTGTGTTTTTAAGCCTGAGAGGTTTATGTGGATAAGTGACGAGAGCAATTAAGTGAATTGTTAGGAGCTACAAAACTAGGGGAAAAAGAGTAGACCTGGAAATTGTAATTTAGTTTTCTTTACTCTAAATCTTATGTTAGAAACCCTAAGTGTACCTCTTTCTCTATAATTATGAAGCAAAAGACATGAAATGATCATTGGCGGTCATTTGTTTACTGCTGAAAGAAGCTACTTTATAGTGATTTAACATGGTATGCTTTAAATTCATGGCTGCAAATTAGCTAAGCAAGGTAATTTACTTTTAGCATAATATTAGGAAAATGACACTATTATTTCACATTCAGATATCAGATCACTATTTAGTAATTTATTTTTCTGTACTTGAAATTCAAAATGCAATGTGCTTTGATTTGTATGAATTACTGAATATTTTAAAAGCCCCTGTTACCTCATGTAATATTCCTTTCCCCAAATATTACTATAATAACTCTCACTGGCCTTAGTTATTTTTCATGACAAGAAAACTAATACTTGAATATTATGCCACTGTTCTAAGTGTTCTCTGAATCAGCAGTTTCTACCACAATAACTATAGTAGTCTTCCATCCATCTATTTATTTACTGAAATTCCCCATCAGTGGCCATAAAGTCCTGTTCAAAGTCTCATTGCTTACTAAAGTTAATTAGTAAAGAAATCATCAGTAGAGCTCCCAGTGTGATAATTAGTAACCATCCTACCCTAAACTTCTGGGTGATATGAATTGACATGATATTAATTTCTTGCGCTATAAATTAATTTTTGAAAACCTTTGCCTAACAGCCTTTCCGTCAAAGATTATTTCTACCTATACCATCTTACTATCTATAGAAAAGATGCTTAATATATCTTATTTATACATTATATTTAATATAACATACATTAATATAATATGCCCAATGAGGTAAGCTAGCTTAGCACTTGGGTGCTTTGGGGATGATGAAGCCCCTGGCTGATTCCAGATGACCATATATAACTCAGAGATAGAAGATTTGGTTACTTTGGGGATGGTAAAGCAATTTCCTTATTTGCCACTAAGAAGGAACAACTAATGGCTCAGTTAGGCTGTAAAATGGGAATTATTCCATCCCTATCTTTCTCATCCTTTGCCTCTCCAGGTAGCATCTTGTAACTCTGGGTCTTCCCTTGAGGAGTAAGATAGGAGTGTGCCTTTTATACCCTAACTTTAAAAATCAACTTCTCCCATTTAGTTCCTAAGGCAGGAGGGCTCAGATGAGATGGTCAAGCTTGGTTCTGAGCTTCTGGCTGCTGCTTTTGCTTTGTTTTTCTTTTTTTGTTGGTTTTTTTTGTTTGTTTTTTGTTTTTTTTTTTTGTTTTTTCCCAGGTGACTAAACATCAATCTTGAGATGACTAGATACAGATGCAGACATCTTGAGAATTCCAAAGGTCTAGAGATGGGATGTACTCAGTCGGTACCTGCTACATTTGGGGAAATGTGCAGCAACTACTTTAGAACCTCTTGGGGGAGATTACTACCAATCAGAAAAGAATCAAGCTCTGTTCTAGCTTGCCAGAAGGCATGGACCAGGAGAGAGTAGTTTCACTCTTACAGTACAGAAGTGAAAGGCAAACAAGGCTTATTCAGCACTCCCAAAAAACTGCTTCATGTTCCCATGTTTAAGTTCCAACTTCAACTATTATTTGCTGCTTTTTTAAGATTTTCTATCAATACATATTTGTGAGAGTCTTTCATGTTAAGCATTTAATTTTTGAGGAGGAATTAAATAGTTGTACTATAAAAGATTTACATTGTTGCTTGAGTACCTTTTATCTTCCACTAATACCAACATCTGGGAAGGCCCTAGACATATTCCAAACCTGAACTCTTTAAGTAATTCTTTTCCAGCACACCCAAGGTGGGGAGATAATAAGTCAAAGAATGCAAAAAAAGGAATCTGACCTTTCTTCTAGGTACTCATTCTCCCTCAAGTCTGAACAGTTAAGAACAGATACATGGTTTTAGAACAGATGGACTCCTTATTGGAGAGGAAAAGAAGAAAGAGCTCCAGCTCCTTGGGTCTAGCATTAGTTCTAATTGTTAGATTAGGGAGGTCATGTCTAATTCATCATCTGTTTTTTTTCAAAATTAACAGAAATTAACTCTGACCAGAATGTGTCAATTCAATTCACCAAGCATTTATTAGGTGTCTACTGAGGAAACAACTTGGATAAAGGCAGATATAGGAAGGAACAAAGATATATTGTCTTCAGAGTACACTACAGCCCACCCAGACAGAAAGCAAAAACTGATGAGTTCAGAAAATAGATCACAAGCCTGGCAAGCTATTGTAATGATGAGGGACTTCAATAAATTTCCCAGACACACATTCTCTCCAACCAAAGCAGAATAGGCAAGACATTCTTGGCTTTCTTTAATAATTTCATTCTTATGAAAATGGAAAAACCAACAAAGGGAACTGCTATTCAGGATCTGATCACTGCTAACCAGGAGGAACTGATTCCTGGAACAGAAATATTGAGTATTATAAATATTAAGAACTGTGACAGGTAAAACTAAATGTGTGTGGCCACCTTACTTGTCCCCACTGTAGGCAAAGCTAGATAGGGTTTACTTATAAATTAGAAGCTTCAGCAACAGTTCAGGCATTAAGCATTTATTAAAGTATATTAGAGGTTAGCAAAGAGAGAACACATGTCTCTGAAAGAATAGGAAAACCCATTTACCCTAGAGGAGAGATGAGAGCTCAACCTGGCCTGGTTCTTCTGCCACCACCACGAGGTTCCAGCAACCAACTGAAAAAAAGAACAGCACCTCCTGCCTCCCCGAGAAGAGGTGGTCCTTACAGACTACTTCAAGCTGATTGGTTGAGGGTGGTCTCATGTTGATGTGAGGTAACTTCCAGACACTGAATCAACCTTAGAAAGGTCAACCCATGCTCTCTCAGAAGGGGGTCCCTGGTAATAATATTCTCACACTCCCCTCTGTGCTTCTTTAAGAAACAGGGTTTCCTTAAATGAAGCAATAACTTTACAGATACTTATAGCTAACAATGTAAAGGGAATGAAAGAGAAAAGAAATTGAGTGATGCATTGACAAAAACTAAAGGGGGCACTCCCCTTTAGTAGGTGGACATTACAAATAGTGTATGCAATGGGAAAAGGAAAACAGGAAAATGTCCATTTAAGTCTTTGGAAGTCTTTTCTCAGATGATTCTTAGGATGTCCTCTGGGTATAGTTGTAGAGTGAGTCTTTCAGGTGTGGATGCTGATGATCCGCTGGAAAGTTTCCTATAAAATTGATCTTAACACAACTTTAAATAGCTTTGCTAATAGCCAAATCAAACAATGAGAGTTCTCAAAAACATGTCTAAAGAAATTCAGAATCTTTTAGAGATATCATTAAAACAAAATATTCTCACAGAACCTTGGGGAAATGAGTTCTCCACATAGACATGTATTCAATCTTCAATATTAAAGAGTTCAGACAAAAGATAGGTAAGAACTTGAAGCTTAAAATGATACAAAATTAGTCAGCCTAGCAGAGAAAACTTTCAAGAATAAAATTCTTAAGGCAAAGAGAAAAAAAAAACAAACTTCTCATCAGAAGAAAATGGAAAGTTGTCCAAAGAGAGTAATGGTATTGCACAGTGAAAAAAAACAAACTTTAAAAAGATGAATAGGCATCATGGCAGGTCACATAGGAGCCCAGCTAAGCACCTTCATTCTTTCCAGGCCTGCACAAAAACAGAGTTTGAAGCTATTGGCAATGCAAGAAGAGAAACATCAGAAAAGCTGGCATGAAAGCAGATGAGTAGACTGGAAACGCATCACTGCTACTAAAGAAGCAGCCCTGGGATTGCAGAATACTAATAGGTAAACCCCAGGAAGTTAAGAAAACATCTAACACTCAGATACAGGAAGGAAAGGAACAAAAGTAGCAGCAGCCTTCTAAGGACATCCCAGTAGGGGACAGAAGACCACCCACAAACAAGATTAGGGAAACCTCAAAAGGGAAAGAAGACCACTCAGTGACTTTTGGTGGAAGCTCCAGAGGATTTAGAAGAGAATATTCTAACCAAGAAGTCCCCAGAAGGAAGAGAAGACCATCCAGTGCCCTGGGGGTGGGGGGAACCTTACAGAGTACAAAGATTGCCCAGAACCCTGCTTGAGGTAGCCTTAGGTGAACAGAAGACCAAGTTCCCTAATCAAGGAAACCAGAGGGAAGGCAAAAGACTATACAGAACCTTGAGCAGGGCAGCCTAAAGGGGGATGGAAAACCACCAAGGGTCCACTATTCACAGAGAACCATTACATTCTAATGAGGGAAGATAATACAAAAAGAAGCTAAAAAGCAGGGAAGATACTCTCACAGGGACATGGTGTCAAAGTCTAGAAAGTCAGAAGCAGACCCAAAGAGGGACTGCAGGTTGGCCAGCCTGGGCCCCTCCCCAAATTGGAAATCCCAGAAGGAACTGACCAATGGGAGAATTAGGTTGGCATGAGGATTGAATTTTGGCATGAGTAAGGAGGCCCGCAGTTGCTAAGGAAAGATCAAGGGTGGATGGCAGACAAGACTTGGTGGTGAAGTCCTAAAAGTCAGAAGCAATCCAGAAGGGGAATGAAAGTTGGCTAACCAGGAAAATTCTACAAAATGGAGATGTTTGGAAGAATGTCAGAGGGATTTTTTCAGGGTGAGGAGGCTTCAGGTGCTGAGAGAAGATACAGGGTGAGATATCAACTGACATATGAAGGTCCAGAGCTGTGAGAGGACAAAGCTGAGTATAATCCCAGAGAAAACAAAGGATCTAGAATAGAAAAAGGGGAATTCTAAGTTTTCTTGTTGAAGAATCAAGAGTTGAGGAGATATTTTGAAATACCAACAAGAAGTCAAAAAACTCAGACAGATAAATACATTTGAGCAACTGGAAGCGACTATATGGTGGTGATGTGTTTATATTCTAATAATGACAGAAGAAATGTGTGCCCTCTGACAATATCTTCAAGAGTCCTAAAAGGAATAAATGAAATCAGAGGTAATGGGAATAATTTTATTATATTTTTTAAATCTTTAGGGGAAAAAATAAACAGGAAGAAAAAAGTAATGTGCTAAGGAAGAATGAGGGAAGGATTAGAGATTAATTAGTTCACATAATTGGGGTACATAAGAAGATTATGCAAGCATGAGGGAAGAGATGGGGAGAATTGCTACACATGAAAGTCATTGTCGCTTGAACCAGAAAAGGAAGAGAGAAAGAGAGAGGGATGGAGGGACGGAGGGAGAAAATAGACACAGAGAGAGTTTGGCATAGAAATATATTAAACTTGATAGAGAATGAGGCAGGGATAGTGAAAGAAAAGGAGATATTAAGAAGAAGGTAGATTCATGGAGGCATTAGTTGGAAGCAAAACAAACAGTTTTGGAGGGTAGTTTTTGAAGAGAGGAGAGAATAAAAGGAAAGAAAAAAGAGAACGTGATCAGGAATGGGGCTATGGGAAGAGGAAAAGAAGGGAATAAAAACGAATTGAATGAAATATTCAGTATTGAGCACATCCCCCTCTATCAACACTCTCTTTATTGTAGAGGGAAATATGGGCAAATACTGGAAAAAGTAAAAAAGGAAAGGATAGAAGGAAACACAATAAACAATCATAACTGTGAAAGTGAATAGAATGAACTTCCATAAAATGGAGCATAATGAATCAGAAAGCAGAAATCTGACAGTATTATCGTTTATAAAGAAGTAAACAAACATGCATTTGTTAAGTGCCTAGTATTGATCAGGCACTGTGCTAAGCACTTTGCAAATATTATCTCATTTGATCATCACAATAATCCTGGAATGTAGATATTATTATTATCCCCATTTTACAAATGAGGAAACTAAGACATTCTATGACACCCACCTCTCTCTCATCTTTATATCTTAATAAAGAACTTTTAAATAAAGGACTAGAAATTCACTGGAGATTAAATTATCTAATCCTAAAGAATTAATGAGTGAAATAAAACTTCATCAAATGAAAATGATAATAAGGAAAAAAACACGTCAAAACCCTTGGTATGAGGGGCAGCTAGGTGGCGAAGTGGATAGAGCACCGCCCTGGATACAGGAGGACCTGAGTTCAAATCCGGACTCAGACACTTATCACTTACTAGCTGTGTGACCCTGGGCAAGTCACTTAACCCCAACTGCCCTGTAAAAACAAACAAACAAACAAAAAACTTGGGATGCAGCAGCCAAAGTCCTGGGGGTGAAGTTTACATCTTTAAACACTTTTATTAACAGAAAAGAGACAGAACATATTAATGAATTAGCTATAAACATAAATTAGAAAGTCTATGAAATTTTTAAAACTCCAATTAAATGCTGAAATGGACATTCTGAACATTAAAAATGAAATTTAAAAGTTGAAAGTAAAATATAATCCCACTTAATTGATAAATAAAACTAGATGCTCTTTTAAAAAAATAAAATCAACAATTAGCTACATTGATTTAAAAAGAGGTAAAAACCAAATTATCAGTACCAAAAATTTAAATGATATGGATGAATATATACAAAAATGTAAAACACCCATATTAATAGAAGAAATTTATTAACTCAATTTCAGAAAAAAAAACCAAAGAAACTATAAATGAACTACTTAAGAAAAATCCCAGAACGAAATGGATTTACAAGTGAATTTTATCAAATATTCAAAGAACAATTAATTCCAATATACAGTTACATAAATTGTTTTTAATACTCAAAAAATGGATCTAACCAAAATCCTTTCATGATAAATCTGACTTGGACAACTAAACTAGGTAGAGACAAAATGAAAAAAAGAAAACTATAGATCAATATTTCTAATGAATAGCAACACAAAAATTTCAATTTAAATAGTTAAGAGGCTACAGCAGCATATCAAAAAATTATGCATTATGATTAACAGGATTTATATCAGGAATAAAAATGGGTTCAATGTTGGGAAGTTATAAAGATTACATATACATATATAATAACAACAATAATAAAAATCATGATTGTATTAGTAGATGCAGAAAAAGTTTTTGACAAAATACAATATTCATTTCTACTGAAAATACTAAAAAGCACAGAAACGGGGAATTTTCTTAATATAGTAAATACTATCTAAAACTAATAGCTAAAATCATATATAATGAAGATAAACTAGAAGCCTTTCCAGTAAGATCAAGGGTAAAGCAAGGAGATGTTTTATCATTCCTATTGTTTAACAAAGTCCTAAAAACAATAAGGCAAGAAAAAGAAATTGAACAAATAAGAATAGGAAAAAAATAATTATAACTTCTCTAATAATCTACATAGAGAATTATGGAGTCAACAACAACAACAACAAAAACCTAAAACAATTCATAAGTTGATCAAAATGTCAGATATAAAATAAACCATCCCAATATTCATTTTTTTAATATATAAGAAGAACCAACCAGAAGACTTAGAGGAATTCTAATTTTTAAAAACTACAGAATTAATAAAATATTTCAAAGTTTGTCTACTAAGATACACACTGGAGTTATAAAAGTAAAACAAAATATGTTCTTTAAAGAAAGAAATACAGACCTATATAAGTGGATAGACATTGATTGATCATGATTGGGCTATGTCAATGTATTAATTTTTATATTTATTACCATAACAATCAAGTTCCCATTCTTTAATAAGAACATTAAACTTTTGTTATTGTTGTTGTCCTCAGCTTTACTCACTAGCTTCAAGTAATTGCAAGATTTAGTATGACTAACAATGCAGTTATAGAACCATACCACTTTTTACTTCTTCGTCCATCCTTAACTCCTTTTACTTCCATTTTTGTTCTTCAATAAATCTTTTTATTGTAAGTTTAATGAACACCACAAAAAAGAGATTTATATATATATAAAGCAGAAAATTATATAGCATACTTTAAATATGTGTGTATCTATGTATGAATATGTATTTATGTACATATATGGAAATGTGTTATCTCATTTTATTTTAATAGGTTTCTTCAGGCCACTGACTGACGGTCCTTTGTATTTGAATTCCCAGTGCTTAGCACACTGCCTAATGTAGAGCAAGTTATTAATAAATGCTTTTTCTCCCAATTCACTAGTGACTAATATTCCACTAATGGAATATGAAAAATTATACAAAAAGATAAATAAGCTGTGATGAAACAGTGTTTTATATAGTTATAAGCATTTTGTCTTCCCACTAGATACCTAGAAAGTTAGGGACAGGTTTGGGGGGCTTGGGGGTTTTTGTTTGTTTTGGGGGTTTTTTAACCTGTCATTGTATCCTTAGACATAAGCAGAATGCCCAGCAGATAGTATGTTCTTAATAAATGGTGACTGAATGACTAAAGAAATTAAATTTAATAGCCATAATGATGGGATTATAGATCAAGAACTCAAAGAGACTTTTTACACCATTTAATTTTGTACTTAAAGAAAACGAGATCCAAGAGACACACTGATATGCCCAACGACATATTGGCAGTAAATTACAACAGTGGGATTTCAGCCAGAGTGCCCTGTCTCTAAGCCCTAAACCATTCTGGAGAACACCAAATAGAAAAAGGAGGAACTATACATTTTTTTCCTCAAATACATATAGTAAAATATCAAAAAATGAAGAATGTTCAATATTACCAAAAATCACTGAAAAATTCAGAAGCACAAAATTGTTATAATTATATTTATGACCATGACACAAAGAGATATCTAACAATGAAAATATGTTCCAAACATATGGACCTACATAGACATGAAAAATAGTTCATTGAATAATGCCTAGGTTAAAGAACAAATTATGAAATACTTAGTTTTAAAGATAATTAAAATATAAATGAAATATATCAAAATTGTAGCAATTCTCAGAGTCAAATTTATACTTATAAGTGTTTCAATTAACAAGAAAGGAAGAAGTTGATGTGTAAAGAAAACAGAAAATGTAAAAATGAATATGCCAAGGAAAAAAACTATTAACTATCAAAGGAAAAATCAACAAAATCCTAATAAAAATAAATAAATGTATAGATAAAGTAAAGTAGCTTTTTAGAAAAGACAAATAAAAATATGTAGCAAATTTAATCTAGGAAAAGGAAGAATATATATAATAACCACAATCAGAAAGGAGGAGAGATCACAAACAATGGAAAAGAAATGAAGAAAACTGTTATTCATAGTTAAATTTTTAAATGCTATATATAATGAATCAATATTTACAAAAGTATAAAATTCCCTGACAAAACTGTAAAAAGTAAACATAAATAAGTCAATTTCAAGCAAAATTAAGTGGGCCATTAATAAACTGACAAGTAAAAGGAATTCCAAAGTATATAGTCACAATTTAATTTCATCAAATTCATATAGAATAAATAATCCTAAATTCATGTAAACTATTTGAAAATCATCCAAAAAAGTATGAGAAGTAATTCTTTCTCCAAGATAAACATGGTTCTGATCCCTTGAACCTATTAAAGTAAAAGCACAGAAAAGTTCTAGACTAATAATTCATTAATGTTGATGAGCGTGTTAAATTCATTATTAATGTATCATAACATATAAAACTATTTAATATTATCAAATAGAAAGTACATCAGGATCTTAAAATTCATTAAATATTGGGAAAATAATTAGCATGATAAAAATATCAATAAAATAATTTTATAACAATAAATATAGAAAAGGTCTTTGACATAATATCATAAGTAATTATAAGTTAAAACACTAAATAGTATAGGAATCACTTTTCCTTAAAATAAAAAACAAAACATGAAATCACAAACAAGCTTTATAAGTAATGAAGAAGCATTTGAGGTATCTCCACTAATGATATGGAAGAAATGTAATTATGCAATCACACTATTATTGTTTGACATAACTTGTTAGCCATAATAATAATACAAGAAACAAAATTAGGGGAATAATTAATGGCAAAGAAGACATTAAAATATCCCCCTCTGTAGATTAAATGATGCTTTATTTTTAAAAAAAAAAGAGAGAAATGACAAAAACAGATCTAAAAATAAATTTAACAGAATAGTTAAATATAAGATAAGCCTACAGACATCATTAGTATTCCTATATTTCACTATCAGAAACTGGGAGAAAGTGAAAGAAAAATACCATTTATAATAATGACAAAATATACAGAATATTTAGTAATTAACCCAACAATAAAACAACTATAAAATATTTTAAAGTAAAATAAAAAATAATAAAATAATTAGATAATTTTCGATGGTCAAGAAAGCTCAAATGGGAAAAAATGACAATGTTGAGCAACATACAAATTACCTTATATTTTTACTTCAATACTAGTAAAACAACAACAATAAGAACAAAGGACTATTTCATAGAATTAGATTAAATTGCCAACAAAATTTAACTGTATATCTAGGTCACTGAGACCCAGGATAGCAGGGGCTTTTAAAACTGATATTGTACCTAGAAGTACAATGGGATCACAGAGACTTTGGAGACTGTCCTGCAGGGTAGAGAATCCTAGAGCGAGACTGTGAAACTTCAGTTTATTTGGGAGAGCACAGTTTGTTTGGGAGAATTAATGGTCTTGAGGAAAGGACTTTCTCCCAAGTTTTGGAATACCACATAAGGAGGCAGAAAGGAAAGATTGAAATGAAAGTTGATGTATGTATGAATCATAGAACAAACCATGAAAACATGTGGATGTGTTGCAGAGGAATGGACCAGGGCTAAGAGGATGGAATAGCTGATATGACAATTGATGACAGTTGATGAAGGCAAAGTCCATTCAGTAGGTCTTCTTTCACTAGGCTTTGTTTAAATGTTTATTTATTGTTGTTTTGTCCTTTTCTGAAGACCATGACATTGGGAGGTGATGTCATAATTTGCAATGCCAATTAGTATATTTTGCCTGTCTCCTACAAAAACAAAATAACCAGATCAGAGAAATTATAGAAAAAACTAGATTAAAAAAAATCAGAGAATGTATCCTATGAGAAAAAACAGATCAGAGAGATCATTTTCATAATGTCTCCTACAAGAAAAACCAGATCAGAGACAGACAGGAAAAATATAGTACCAGTTTATTTTTCCCAA
Source organism: Dromiciops gliroides (assembly GCF_019393635.1). Classification (NCBI taxonomy): domain Eukaryota; kingdom Metazoa; phylum Chordata; class Mammalia; order Microbiotheria; family Microbiotheriidae; genus Dromiciops; species Dromiciops gliroides. Next base: position 589,951,420 of record NC_057862.1, read on the forward strand.
GAAGCAGCAGCAAGCCTCATGGGGAGATCCCTTCCTAAGAAAGAGCTCGAAGACTCCTCCTTTCTGAGGGTATATAAGGTTTTTTTTGGTTGTTGTTGTTCACTGGTTACAGGGTGTTGTCAGTTTCATTAGCATAATACAGATCAACCCAAAAGCAAATACTATAACAAGAATGGATGTAATAAAAAGCAGTTTTAACGATTTCAGTTATAACAAGTATGGAGGAAATATAGAAGCACCATGATAAGATTACAGGATTTCAAAAAGGAGTTTAGCAAGGATGAGGATGCCCAGATGTTCCCACAAGATAGGGACTTGCTATCCTGGGGAAAGAAGCCACCAGGTAGGTACTTATCTGCTAGCTATCTGGGTTCAGCTTGGAGTTCAGTTGAAGGGCATTTTGCTCCCATTAATCCAGGGTTTCATAAAATACTTTTGGATAAGAAGGCAGCTCCATCAAATCCAGGTGGTCCATATTAACAACACTGAACTGGATTTAAGTGAGGGAGGGCTGTGCAAGGTCACTAACCTCACTCTCTCCTCCAGAGCCATTTGGGTCCAATGTGTGTGTGTGTGTGTGTGTGTGTGTGTGTGTGTGTGTGTGTGTGTGTGTGTGTAGTAAGTAGTAAGTAGTAAGTAGTAAGTAAGCAGGAGTAAGATATATATATATGTGTGTGTGTGTGTGTGTGTGTGTGTGTGTGTGTGTGTGTATGCATGTATGTCAGGACAACTAGAGATGGCCCCAGATGTTTAAGGCAATTGGGGTTAAGTGATTTGGCCAGGGTCACACAGCTAGTAAGTGTCTGGAGTAAAATTTGAATCCAGGTCCTCCCAACTTCAGGGCCAGTATTCTATCCACTGCACTATCTAGCTGCCCCAAATGTTTATTTTTATTGATTTGTTAGTTAGTCGATAATCATTTATTAAGCATTATGTGCTAAGCTGTAGGAATACAAATACAAGCAAAAAGAAAGACAGCTTTTACTGTCTAGGAGTTTACATGCTAATGGGGGAAGACAACACAGAATAGGAAGCTGAAAGAGGGATAGAGAAGGTACTCAAGCAGGACATGATGAATAAGTCCAGAGTACAGTCTAGTAAGAAATGAAGTTACGTGATGTTACTAATAAATTCCATGGCCATTAATATTAATTTTTTAAGCTTATAAGATTGTGGCTTGAAATTGATAGAATGGAAATAAGGCCATGGAAAAAGAGATTTTCCTGGTTTATTTTGGGACAGGGACCAATAACAGTTTATGTCATTTCGGTAATTTCTGAAATACTTCCAGAGTGCATAACAACTAGACTATCTTCGAACCCAGTGAAAGAAAATGTATAAGAAGAAATGATCATAACAAACTAAGGAGCTGAAGCTCAGTGTATCTAATGAGTGCATCAATTCAGACTTTGGCATTACACATTTACATCCTACAAGTTTCTACATTTAGAAGACCAAATGGACAAAAATATTGAGGTGACTTCTGAAAAAAAAAAGGACTTGTACTTTCAAATCTCACATTAGACTATAAAAGAATAATCATCAAAACAATCAAGTACTGTATAAAAAATAGAAATATTGATCAGTTGAATAACATAGTCTAGAATCAGAAATAAAGGCACACAATAGACTAGTATTTGATACATCCACATTTTAAAAACTGTTAAAATTATTATTACATAAAAACTGATGGGAAAATTGGACAGTAATATGGTAAAAATGGGATTAAATTCACATCATATGTCATATACTACAACAAATTCCAAGTGAATCTATTATCTAAACATAAAAATACATACTAAAATTAGAAGAAAATAGAATCAAATCTTATTGCAATTGCAGAAAGGAAGAAAATATTTTATTTGTTGAAAAAACACTACAATACAGATGAATTTGATTTTATATATTTATACACAAATATGTATATATGTGTGTATAGATGTATATATGCATATATACATATATAATGATCTGTACAGCAAAAAGCCATAAAGCCATGTACCTAAAATAAAAAGGAAAGAAATATATTGGGAGAGAAAGTCTTTAAATACATCTGACAAAAACCTAACACTTGGAGTCTCTAACAAATTGACAAAAATTTATAAAACTATGATTTAATTCCCAATGGATAAATGATAAAGTGATATGAACAGGAATTCTCAAAGTAAGAAATAGAAGCTATCACGAACCACTTGAAAAAACTTTCAAAATGTCTATCAAAATCAGGAAGATAAATAAAAACAATCTTAAATTATCATCATGCATCTATTCAACTGGTAAAACTAGTTGTGTAACAAACATAAGAAGAGTAGAAAAATAGATCCTGTCTACAATTAGAGAATATAGCTGTCAATCAACTGGTACTCTCCCCACCCCAGTATATCACTATTATATTATGAATTTTTAAAAATAATTGTTATTGTATACTTGATAAACACCAATAAACATGGACATTTCACATACAAAGAAAAGAAAAAAGAGGTCTGTTTGTAAAACCACAAATATCTATTATGTACAGGTTATATTTTTAAGCATATAATAATTTCAATATGTTAATTTAAAATCTATCTTACTTGAACTTATCTCCCTCTAAACTTCCTTCTGTTCTCTTCAGTGCATTTTAAAATATTTCTGTGATTTTTTTCCCTTAGCATCACTTGAGTCTCCTTTCTTCTCCAATTTTACCTTCAAAAAAAAAAAAACCCAACAAGTATTCTTACTTGTAACAAGTAAGAATAGTCAAGTAAAACAGTTCCACATATTGGCCATATCTGACAATGCATGTCTTATTCTGCAGCTTTGGTCCATCACCTGTCAAGTAGTGGGTAACATGCTTTATCATCAGTCCTCTGGAGATGTGGTTAGCCATTGAATTGATCAGAGTTCTTAAATCTGTCACAGTTGTTTTTCTTTACAATGCAATAGTCATATAAAAATTGTTCTCTTGGTTCTATTTACTTCACTCTGCAGTAGTTCCTACAAGTCTTTTCAAGTTTCTCTAATCCATCTCTTTGGTCATTTCCTGCTCTGTGATACACCATAATTTGTTCAGACATTGCCCAAATGATGGATGTCCTGTTTCTAGTTCTTTGTTGAAACAAAAATGCTGCTATGAATATTTTTGTACCTATTGATCCTTCCCCTCTTTCTTTTATCTGTTTGGGGCATGTGCCTAGCAGTGGTATCACTGGAGTAAAGGGTATGTACAGTTTAATGACTTTTGGGGTGTAGTTCCAAATTGCTTTCCAGAATGGTTAGAGCAAATCACAGTTCTACTAGTGTGCCTATCCTCCCACATCCCTCCAACAATTGTCATTTTTCTCTTTTGTCATCTTTGACAATCTAATCTGTGATAGGTGGAAACTTGAAGTTGTTTTAATTTTTATTTCTATTATTACTGATTTGGAACATTTTTTCGAATGGTTATTGATAACTTGCTTTTCTTATTTCAAGAACTGTTTAGACCCCTTGACCATCAATCTCTCAGGGAACTGCTCATTTTCTTATATATATATATATATATATATATATATATATATATTGAATTGGAGATTTTTATTGAGGTGTCTGACTTATCATCTTAAGTGTATGATTCAGAGTCAATTGCTGACTCATCCCCCGTTCATTTGGCCATACCCTTTCCTTTGCTGTCTCTTTGTGACAAAAGGTGATCCTAAAGAAACAGTATAGCTTCATTAAGAACAACATGTGAGACTAACTTTTTTATATAGCTACTAAACTAGTAGTTCAGGGGAACTATGTGGATATTCTTTACCTAGATTTTAGCAAAACATTTGATAAGGAGACTCATGCTATTTTGTGAGTGACATGACATAGCTACATAGAATCAGAATAAGTTTTATGACTAGACCCAAGGAAATATCATTAATTGTTCCATGTAAATTGAAAGATTTTCAATGGAGTGCCCCCAAAATTTATGCTTAATTCTGTGCCATTTTAGGATTTTTTATCAATTATTTGAATGAAGGTATATACAGTATCCTTACCAAATTTACAGATGAGAAAGAACCAGAAGGAATAACTAAAATACTGGTGAGAGTCAATAGGTTATAAAACACTGGATTGAATGTTGTAGGATGAAATTTAATAGGGATTAAAGTCCAAAGCTTGATAAAAATCTATCACCTTCCAATGAATCTGCTGATGTGCCTCTGTGAGTCAGCTCGCCTTACCCTAAGGTGACTGATATACAGTTCGTAGAGGGATGAATATGGAATCAAATGATCCCCAAATCTCTTGGCATAATTAGGATATAAATAAAAGGATGAATAATGCAATATTTAAAGTATAGTGAAATTTAGGAATCATGAATTTGTAATAGATTCAATCCTTTAGTTTGATTCCTTGGTTACTGAGAGATAGGAGCAGAGAAGGTAAATTAGGGCTTCTTAATACAGCAATTGGAATGAGGGTTCTTAATTTTGGGAATTGAAAAATGAGGGGACTGATTCCAATTCCTTCATTTGGCAACAGATGTGAGTGATTATGTGGTAACTCTGAATCTTCCCTAGGGAAGAGAAAAATAAAACACACATAAGACTTACTAGTCCAAAGGAAGTCTGTTAAAAGAAATTCTTTGCAGTCAGCAGAAAATGGGAGTGGGATTCCACAGACCTCCAAATCTGCATCCAGAGAAGACAATGATATTAGCAGTTCCTTAGATTGGAATGATGTGACATTTCCAAAGATGTCTTCCTGGTTCTTCATTTTTGTATGTGAAAATTCTCATACATGACACGTGTTAGAGATATTCCCTTCTTTTAAGGATGACAATTGCTGAAGAGTATGTTGCTATCTGTTGTTTCTGTTTCCATATATATACTTTGGGATCTTTGACTACAAGAATTGGGGCAGCTAGGTGAACACTTAGTATCTGTGTGACCCTGGGTAAATCACTTAACCCCAATTGCCTCACCAGAAAAAAAATACTAACGAAGGCAATGAGAATATGGGATTGGGATATTTCTGGGTCTACTCAAGATTATGTAGCAAGGAGGGATATGGAACATCTTATCTATAATGCTACATCCTATAAGGTCATCTGGGCCCAGATAGATATTTTATTTATGAAGTTATTGGGGGGAGGGGAGAAGGGGAACTATCGGCTAGTTTTAGGACTAAAAGCAAAAAAGCAAGGGACAATTAGCTCTTTTTTGGGGGGACGTTTAACTCTTAAAAGATACACACCAACTTGGCATATACCAGGAGAGGACCTTGGGTTGTCCTCTCAAGTGAGCAATGAAAGGCCTTACAGAGGTACTTTTGGGTTGTCTCTCTCATACCCACCCAGCCATGGGATTATACATGTGAAATACTAATTCCAATTCCAAATGAGAAGGGGAATTAACTTCCAGTGCAAAAAATAACAACAGCTTGCTTATTAATATAGACATATTTAAATGTGTATGCATGTATATATTCTATATCAAGTAGCATTAATTCATTTATATTCCTCAGAGTAAAGAAGTGTATCATGTGAATTTGCCACATTCTAAGAAGAAGAAGTATATTCTTAATTATATTATAAAAAGGGCTATAAACCTAGACAGACCAGACATTATAGAAATCAGGACAGAAGTTAAAGTTTTCTTGGCCCTTCCACAGAAAGCAAATAGTTTAGGGGAAGGAGTGCTCTATAGAGCTAGAAATAGACCATAAGCATGGAAAAATTAATAAGGTAAGGGATTTAAGGGTATGAGAGGATACTGTTGTACAGGATGATTAGTGAAAGGAGAAATAAAGCAGAAACCATTCAATGGCCTGAGAGAATAAGGGGAGAAAAAGGCATCAGAGGTAACAATTAGAGTGAGGAGGACTGTCAGAAATCAGTCACTCAGTCACAAAAAAATCCCATTTATTACAGACCTACTATGTGCCAGACACTGTGTTTTGCTCTGGAGATACAGAGGCAAAAGACAGTCCCTGACCTCAAGAAGCTCACAGTAAAATTAGGATAGGTGGAGAATAGGAGACTGTAGTCAGAGAGAAAGTTTAGTGTTTAAAAACTTGAAGGTTGTGCAGTTTCAAATAATAATGAGATGTCAGTATTCAAAGATGGTAGACCTGACCTGGAGGTCATTAGAACTGATGAGGTTAAAGAACTGAGAAGCCAACATATCATAGTGTGAGTCAACATCGTAAGTCTTGAAGTCACCAGGATGACTGCAATGGATGAGTAGGAAAGTAAGATTGTAGGGCAAGTGCCTAAAGCACTAAGGAAGGACATTAGCCTAGAGAACAGAGATAACAGAGGTAAGGATTGGGGGAAGGCAGTGTAATTGGAAAGTGTAAACTTCAAAGAAGTTAAGATTTTTCAATGGTGGTGACAGAGCTAGTAGAATGCAACCTTCCCCTGGCCCTATAAGTAGAGGTATAGCCAGCAAAGAAGCAACGTGCATGGTGCCCTTGGGGAGAACTCAAGTTTTAGTTTGTATAGGTAGGTAAGGGGGAATGTTAGTGAAAGAGATGAAGGATTAAGGGGAAATTGATGACAGCAAAGAAAGAGTTAAAAAAATGCACAGGGGCAGCTAGGTGGCAGTGGATAGAGCACTGGCCCTGGAGTCAGGAGTACCTGAGTCCAAATCCGGCCTCAGACACTTAACACTTACTAGCTGTGTGACCCTGGGCAAGTCACTTAACCCCAATTGCCTCACTAAAAAAAACAAAAAAACATTTAAAAAATGCACAGTAAAAGTGGTGGGATGAGAGCCATAGAGTCTGGCCTAGCCACAGAGGTGATAATGGATCCAAAAGACAGTTGCCAGGTGTATAAAAAAAGCCTGGCACAGCAGAAACAGCACTACAGTGCTTCCTAACTTGGAGTTCAGAAAAGGACATGAATTCTGACTTAGATAATAGATGTGTGACCTCTCAGAGCCTCAGTTTCCTCATCTTTAAAATGGGGGTTATAATACTTATACTAGCTACCTCACAGGGTCATGGTAAGGAAAGCACTTTGCAAACCATAAACCGCTGCATAAATGTGAGCACTTATTATTAAGTGGAATACTGAAACAATTAATCAAGATTATCCAAATAATCAATACAAAAGTGAATTTAATAGAAATCCAATACCCAGCAAATAGTTCATTATAATGAAAATCTTTTCAAGCCATATTAATAGTTTTTGCTGCTCTCATTAAAATAAAATGTGCTATTATAAATAATTTAGTACCCAATATACTTTCCTCCACTAATCTGTGTCATACATTAGTCACATTTTGTTTATTAAAAAACGTCTTGTACTTGAGAAGCAAAATATCATTACAACCTATACTGTCCAAGTCCCAATGTTGCTCCTTTAGGTCAGGGACTATTTTTTGCCTTTCTTCACATTTCTAATGCTTAGCACAGGGCAAGACACATAAAGTCTTAATGAAATGCTTGTTGACAGACTACTTGACTATTTAATGGTATGATGAATTACAGAAGCATTGAATTTTAGAGATGGAATGAATCTAGTCCAATTTCTCTCCTAATGCAAGGATCCCCCCTTACATTTCTATCTGATGGTTATTCAGCTCCTATCTAGCTCCTTAATTCATTTTACTAGTATAGACTTGAAATAGTTTCAACAACTTGTTTTAATGGTAAATCTTTATAAATGACATCAGTTTCAAGTTCATGTGTGGTAAGGTTGAAAAATAAAATTAAAAAATATAAAAGTAAAGATTTTTGATATATTTATGTCTAAAGCATATGATGTGCTTAAAGGGGTATCAAAATGCTTTATGTAAAACCCATGAGATCTGGGGTAGTAGAGGTGTATATGTGTTTTTCACAGGTGGGGAGTTTATAAGAGTGAAACAGTTGAGATTTGACCCAAAAAATGTATATAATGGGAGTGATCAGGAAAGCCTTTCTTGCTTCAATCTGTATGACTCTGGGCAACTTCCAGAGAGATATGTATTCTGGATCAGTGCTAAAGTTCTTGTGATTTAGGATGAGATAGCTACTTCTACTTAGTCCCTGTGGGTTTGTCCCTTAGGATAATGAAATGATCTCTTTATTTGTCCATTGGTTCATGGGGTGGGGTTGGGGCATCAGATTCGGTATTAAAGAGGTTTGGGCTCTGAGCCAGGAATAGCCTACTCAGTAGTCATTAAAAAGGAATTATTTTCTTCTTCCCCTCTCTCTCTCTTTGAACTTCAAATTTTCAATGAGAAGCAGTAAATGGAATCTCATTCCTTTTGCCAACATATGACAACAAATGTAACTCCCTCACATCTAAGGTAATAACCACAGATTCAGGACAAGATGAGCCTAATACTGGGCTTCATTTCCATGCTTCCTCTTTTGTTTTTTTCCTGAACACAAGTCACCAATCATTGATTTTGAGATGGGTTTTTCTAGCTTTGTCAGTAATCTCATGAATTTCAAAAGTTGCAAGTAGAGGTGCTGGTTGCTCAGCAGGAAGTGATAGTCTCAGAAACACCTTGACAGAGAAGAAGATGCCAAGATGATGCCAACCCAAACCATGACTTGTCAGAAGATATACAACTTATGTGACTGTTTGGACAATGTAGAGCTGAAATGAAGGTAAAATGTTTGTTCAGTAGCCCATAAAGTTTCAGAGCATTGAGAGATACTTTATCGAGTGCTTTCTACATACCTGGTACTCTACTAGAGCTGGTAGGGACCTTCAATGACATCTAGTCCTGCCCCATCATTTACAGAGGAAACTAAAACTGAATGAGGTTAAATGCCTGAAGAAAATACAGGTAATAAGTAGCAAAATCAGGACATTAACCCAGGTTCTCAGACTACAAATCCAGAATGCTTCACATCATACCATTCCCATCATGTTTCAGTGGCTTAAAATCAACCTTCCAGGAGTAGGAGTATAATAGTAATGATGAGTTACTGCATTTACTTTTTAAGTATGTGACACTGTACATTTTGTGTTTTCCTTTCTAGTGGGAAAATCAAATAACCATCCCATGCCTTAACTACTTTGTCTAATGAGCACATTTTTAGAAAAAAACCCTATGCATCCCTTTGGGTGAGACCTAGACCTCAGTTAAACATAAGCTTTAAGAAATTCTCCCCAGGGGCAGCTAGGTTGCGCAGTGGATAGAGCATCAGCCCTGGAGTCAGGAGTACCTGAGTTCAAAATCTGGCCTCAGACACTTAACACACACGTACTAGCTGTGTGACCCTGGGCAAGTCACTTAAGCCCAATTGTCTCCCTGCTTGAGGATCAGGCTCTCTCAGGAGTGGTCCTAATACATATAAGCCTAGAGCTCGGACCCCACAGTGGGTTTTGGGTTTTTTGCAGGGCAATGAGGGTTAAGTGACTTGCCCAGGGTCACACAGCTAGTAAATGTCAAATATCTGAGGCCATATTTGAACTCAGGTCCTTTTGAATCCTGGGCCAGTGCTTTATCCACTGTGCCACCTAGCTGACCCCTTATAGTGGGGTTTTAAAGCAAACCCTTTTCACCCTGGGTAATGGTAGGTTTCCTACAAGAAGAGGTCAATGCAGAGTTTTGAGAAATGTCTATTTCTGGATATTCCATTAGTGAGATCAACATCTACCCTTTAGAAAATTCTATATTAAATTATTAGATGGCAATTTTGTGAGTACTTAGAGTAGTGATCACTAACAGTCACTAAAAACAAGACAGTCTAAGCTAACACCATTTCCTTTTTTGTTAGGATTATTCAATTGGTCAGGAAAGTCTATAGAACAGTGTATATGGATTTCAGAAAGTAATTGATATAGTATTGTTATGGATAAAATGGAGAAAGGGCAACTAGGTAGCACAGTGGATAGAGTGCTGGGCCTGGAATCAGAGAGACCTTCAGTTTCCTCATCTATCAAATGAGTTAGAGAAGAAAATGACAAGCCATTCCAGTATCTTTACCAAGAAACCCCAAATGGGGTCACCAAGGGTCAAACACAATTGAAATGACTGAATAACAACAAAAACAGAGAATTGTGGGTAGCTTAATACTATGGTAAGGTTGATTCATAGCTAATTGAACAATTGTACTAAAAAACGTTTTTGTTTGTCCTTCATTCTCTAAGAAGAGCATGACATCAGGTGGTGTCATGACTTGCAGTGAATTCAATGTAAGTGAGGGAGGGCTAATTCAGGTCACCAACCTCACTCTCTCCTCCAGAGTTATCTAGGTCCAGTGGCAAGATATATATCAGGAAAACTGGAGATGGCCCCAGATGTTTAAGGTAATTGGGGTTAAGTGACTTGCCCAGGGTCACACAGTTAGTATCTGAGGTGAGATTCGAACTGAAAACTAATTACTAAGTGACTAATTAATTACAAAAGATTAAATTGGACAGTGGTCACTAGCGTGTGATGTTTAAAATCTAATGTGTATGTCTTCACCTGCCCCCCCCCCCCGCCCAGTGGGGTGAGAACTAGCTAACATTTACTTATAAATTCAGCAACAATTTAGGCTTGTAAGCATTTATTAAAGTATATTAGAGGTTAGCAAAGAGAGAGAAAGCCACCTTCACCTAGCTATCCACACTACCAAAGAGTGAATTTCCAGAAGTTAGGAAACCTAGCTACCTTCCTTCTTCTGCCACCTTTCCGAACCAAAAAATGCTATCCTTAGCCGCTTCTCTCAGAAGCCATCCCCCCCCCCCCCGCCACACACACACACACACACACACACACACACACACACACACACAGCTCCAAGCTAATTAGCTGGTCCATGTGACTTACAGGCGGTCTATGAATAGAGGTAACTTCCGGACACCAGGCAACTTCTGGAAGGATGCAAGTCACATGCTTTCTTTTCAGGGGGGCATCACCCTGGTTCTCATGATGTCTTTCTCAGCAGGGGGTGGCACCCTGATTCTCACACTAGTCCTCAGTCCTATCCTGACCTATAGTTTTATCAGTGACTTTTATGAAGGCACAGAAGACATGTTTTACAAATTTTTGGATAAGAAAGCTGAGGGGGATAGCTAACATTTCAGATGACAATTAGAATCCAATATGATAATTATAAAAAGAAAGTTGTACTAATGGATTGGATCTAAAAAGATCTAAAAAGATCAATAGGGTAAAAATAAAGTTCTTCAGTGAGGTTTTTTAAATCAACTTTCAAATTACAGAATGGGGAATATATGATTGGATTGTAATTCATCAGAAAAAGACCTGGAATTATTTTTGTAATTTCAGTAGTAGCAAATGATAATGATGAAACATTAATTATAGTGCTTTCCAGCAACAAAGTGTTTTAACAAGCTTTATCTAAGGAAGAGTAGGTACCAAAAAGGTGAATACAGACATAGGCTATATTGGGACCACATAACCATAAATTTATAGATAGAGAGGATCTTTGAGGTCATTTAGTGCAACTTCCTCATTTTATGGCTAAGAAAGATGAAGAAATTAAGTGACTTGCCTAAGGTCACACAGTTACTACTAGTAGTAGATAATAAAACCAGGAATGAAGCCAGGTCTTCTGAATCCAAATTGAGTATTCTTTTCATTCACTGCACCATGAAATATAAGTCTGGAAGAGGAAAGCAATGGCCCTACTGGTGATGATGTCTGGACTTTGGGGTTTAGTTCTAGAAGCTACATTTCCAGAAAGCCTGAGAAATAGATGTCAGCCCAGAAGAGAGTGAGTAGGATGGTGAGGGAACTTAAATCATGTCACATGAAGAATGACTGACTGAAATATCTGTGGAATTTTAGACTTGTTAAAAAAAGACTTGGCAGGGACATGTTTTTGAAGGACTTACATTTTAAAGAGGGAATATACATTGTAAATATCTCCAGAGGGTAGAATTAGGAGTAGGAAAGAAGGAAACACCCATTATTAAGTGCCTACCATGTGCCAGGCATTGTGCTAAAAACTTTACAAATATTATGTCATTTGAACCCCACAATAACCCTGAGAGGTAGGTGCTATTTTATCTTTATTTTACAGTTGAGGAAAAGGGAACAGAGATTAAATTACTTTTCTAGGGCCACACAATTAGTATCAGAGGCTGGATTTGAACTCAGATCTTTATGATACCAGGCCCCAGCACTCTGGCTACTATCCGATCTGCCAGTAGCAGCCAGGTTAATGGAGCAGTCATAAAATTACTCAATTAAAGGCCTAAAGGATTTCCCAAAATAGAATGAGCTACCTGATAGTGAGATGCTTATAATCATACAAGCCGAACCTAGATTGCCACCAAACACGAATTTTGCAGAAGAAATCTTTGCATGGACTAGGAAATTGGATGAGGTGACCTTTAAAATACTTTGCTAAGCTAATATTCTATTGTAACCCTGGGATCAAAGTTTCTCCTTATCGAAGGAGATTGATTACTCAATGCTCCATGCCTATGTATTTGTTAGAGATTGAAGCCAGAAGAATAGTGTATCTCTTCTCTCAAGCTCTCACTAACTCCACTCCTTATGCAGGTATGGAACACTGAATGAACAATTTCCACCAATGAGGAGAAGCTTTGAGCAGCTGGTTACATTATGAAGTGACAGGAAGAGAATTTTTGAGCTAGACTATTCTATCATCTGTGTATAAGGTAGAATGTGGATTCACATGGCTTTTCATACTTCTCTGGACTTAGGATCATAAAACTGGAAATCCTCCTTCAGGGGCCTTCTAGTCCAACCTACTTATTTTTACATATAATGAAACCAAAACTCAAAGAGATTAAGTGACTTGAACAAGGTCATACAGTAATTAATGACAGATTAAGTATAGGAGCACAAGTTTTCTAACTCCAAAGCCAGGACCCTTTCCATAGTAAGTTAGAGATGTGGTGAGTCTCCCTACCAGACTGTAAGGTTCAAGAGAACTGGGACCATGAGCTATTCAAACTGGATCTTCTTTGTCACCCAGCAAAATGCATCATACAGAATAAGATAGATAGATAGATAGATAGATAGATAGATAGATAGATAGATAGATAGATGATGGATAGATGGATGGATGGATGGATGGATGGATGGATGGATGGATGGATGGATGGATGGATGGAAGATTGATTTGAATTTAATTAAACAGAGGAGAGTCTACAGGAAAAAAAACTAGGTAAGAAAGGTGGTATTGCGGCATAGAATATGCGACTAAGAGATCTAGGCTATAGTTCCCACATCATTCCTTACTAAGCTTCATGAATTTTGTATGGCAGTTTTCTTTTGATGCAGTAACTATTGGCTGCATTATTTATCCCTCAGAGTTATTGTGATGAACAAATGAGACAATACAGGTGAAAGTTTTCTGAAAACTACAATTATATTTGCAAATTCTAATCAGAATCATCCTCAAATCATCACTCTTCTTCACCACTCAAATCTAATCAGTTTACAAGTCATTCTAGTTGTACCTCTCAAATTTCTTTCACATCTATTTCCTTCATTATGATCACATAAACAACTATCCAGTTTCAGGCAATTATCACTTCTCACTTCGACTATTCCAATAGACTTTTTAATAGACTTTCAATGTCTAGTCTCCTCTCAAGAGTCTCCTCAACATGGTGATCCTTCAGACTGATATTTCTAAAGCACAGGTTAGAACATGTTCCTCTCCTGACCAATAAACTCAAGTGGTTCCTTAGAACCTTATACATAGGTGATAGAATACTGTAGCTCAAAAATTCTTTTCATCATGTTACTTCATTGAATCTAAGATCAACTAGAGATCTTAGAAATCACCTAGTCCAACTTAACAGTCCATGCAGGAATTCCTTCTGCAAAATCCCTGCCTGATATGATATAAACTTCACCATGACTAGAATGCATTGCCTCCACACAGTTCACTACTGAGAATCTCTAGCTTCCTTTAAAATTCAACTTAGTCTTCTCCTTCTACATGATTATGTGAGAAAATAATGGGGTTCTGTGAGACCCAAAGAGCCTTGCCTGATCTTTCTTAAAGCCAGCCCAGAGTATGAAGAATTTCAAGGGAAATGTAGATTGACCTTGCTGACTACCTACAGAAAGATACCTCATTCAAAACCACACCTGCCTGAAAGCTTTCCCCCCCAGAGGGTCTGTCCTCAGTACTCTGACCTCAGCACATACTGCCAACCTCAAGTCCAGTAAACCAATGGATTTGAATTATGCTAGCCAATTAGCTTGAAGCAGGGTGGAAGGGGCGCCTCTCCTCCTGACTTCAGGGAGCTTATGCTGGTGCACTCTCTTTTGGCCCTGGGACATGGAAGGAGCAGCCACTCGGCCCATTCTCTCTCTCTCTCTCTGCTAATATTTAATATGCTTTAATAAATGCTTAATGCCCCAAATTGGTGCTATATGCCTCTACTTTCTAAGTAACAATATATTAGAAACCCCAGCTAAATTCCCTAAAACTTGGGACAGAGATAGGGCATTCTCATAAATTTTTAAATGCCACAATTAGTTATTGTCCTTCATTCTTGAAGAATACCAAAATGATATCACTATGTTGGAGTCAATGTACAGTGTGTCTGACTGTGTCTGATCTCACCAATATGAGCTCAGAAAGCTCTAACACAGGTTGGGTACAAATAGTCCATGTGAACATTTGGAGTGAAGATGGCTCTAAATTGGTGCACCTTGTGTTTCTTCTGAGTTACTGCAATTTTGCTTTACTCACTGAGTACATCACCTTCTTTGATGCAGGCACACCATACTGAGCAGTCTTTTGCCAGTGTTTCCCATGTCTCAAAATCTATTCCAAAGTTCTTCAGACCTTGAAAGTGTCCTTGTTCTGACCTCCACATTAGCACTTGCCTTGTGTGAGTTCTCTGTAAAATAGTCTTTTAGGCAAATGTATGTTTGGCATTCAAACAATGTGACCAGCCCACTGCAGTTGTGCTCTTTGTAGTAAAGTTAGAATGCTTGGCAGTTCAGTTCGATAAAGGACCTTAGTGTCAGGTATCAAATCTTCCTAAAACAATTCAAATGGAAGCAATTCAGTTTCCTGACATGATTGTTCCCACCAAAGAGTTCCTCATCCATACATTCCCCCAAATAAAAATTACCTTCTATTTAAAAAAAAATAAATGTACATGTTGTCGTTCCTGATAGAATGTGGAGACTTATTGAGAGAAGAATCTATTTCATTTTTAATTAGGTATGCATCGCATGAACCCAGTTTTCATATAGTAAGTGACCACTAAATATTTGTTGATTGAATAGTGGCTATTATAATGATTGCTTAAATATTAGCAGTTAAATTGAGTTGGTAATCAAACTGGTAAATTCTATAAAATCAAGATTTCTGTTCAAATGGATAATTCAGATCAGATATCTTGATTTTTCTGTTATCTCACTATTTAAAAGAAAGTGGTTGATTTTTTTTTTTTTTGCTGTTTTGTTTTTGCCTCAATGACTTAGATAATTATGGCTGTGTAGAACTGTCCATAATGGGCAATTTTCTAAAATAAAAAGAATTTTGGTAATCAAGATCCTTGTGACAGTAAGTTGTCAAAACATCTTGAATGTAAGCATTAGATCTTTTTGGATACTAAAAAAAGTATTTCTTTTTATGGAATGAGTTCATAATGAAGTTTTTATGACAGAAGGGCTTGTCAATTACATTTAAAATATTATTATATTTTGTTACCACTAAGTTATTATGATGTTAAGGCCTTGTACACATCTCCAAAAGAATATCATTTAATATTGTCAGAGCAAAGAAATTACATAAGTTTCTTAAGATTTTGATAATTAATCACTTACTTATTGTAAGGTACATGAGGACCATGAAAAAAGAAGACAATTATATAAGAAATTAATTTATCCTTTTAAAAAAATGACAAGCTCCTTCCTTAATATCTTAAGTGGTGAAATTTAGCTCTAATAGTTTGGCCTTTATGAATTATTCAGTTGTAAAAGCTGTTTGAAGGCTTTAAATCTATATGGCTACATGATTTTAACCTCTTTGGGTCTCAGTTTCCTCTTCCATAAAATGAGAATGTTAGTCTAGATGATTTCTAAGGTCTCTTCTAGCTGTAAGTCCTTGGTCTTATGATATCATCAGTGTGGGCCCTCCCTATATTAGCAGAGATTATAACCCATTCACACATATACATTCTCTGCAATTCTTGTCTTTCTCTTTCAGTTAAACTTATACAGAAGACATATACATCGCACTCGATAAGATTAAATTAGGTGCTTTAAAAAAAAGCTTACATTCTTCTATATTTTGTTAATTGATCATATTTTACTTTTAAATGACTTTTTATAATCAAGAGATATGGAATGAATTAAATATTTATTAAGCACTTACTATGTGCAAAGCAGTCTGCTAAGCACTAGAGATACAAAAAGAAAGTAAGATAGTCCTTGTTTTCAAAGAGTTCTCATTCTAATTGAAAGAGACAACACATTTGGAAGGTTTTAGCTGCAAGCCTGATGGAAAAGTCCCAAGGTCCTTAGGATGCAGCAGCAAACAAGATGATAATATCCCTTTTTTAATAACAATTCTTCATTTAAAATCATATCAGTGGGGCAGCTAGGTGGCGCAGTGGATATAGCACTGGCCCTGGATTCAGGAGGACCTGAGTTCAAATCTGACCTCAGATACTTAACACTTAGTAGCTGTGTGACCCTGGGCAAGTCACTTAACCCCAATTGCCTCACCTAAATAATTAAATGAATGAATGAATAAATAAATAAAAACAGATAGATAAATAAATAAATAGATAAAGAAAGAAACCATATTACTTTCTGATGTTGAACCATTTGATAGTGCCAATGACTTTGGTGGCAAGAACTTTCTTTTCTGGGTCTTTAGTAGCTATTAGCTGTAGCATCAGCAGAAGAAATTGCCAGGCTACATTTTGCCAGAATGATGCCTGAGGGCACTGGGCTAAAAGCATTATTATTCCTGAGGCTTTTGGCTTTAGGGTCCTAAGTTGTCCCTATCACCATCTGAGGGGAGATGGTGGTTAGGTTCAGTCAGTCAATAAACATTTATGAAGCACTTACTACGTGTCAAATACGGTGTGTGCTAAAAACCCAGCTCCTACCCTCAAAGTGTTCACAATACTGGTAGTGATAGTGGTAGTTATTTGATTTGTCTGGAACCTGCTGCCTCCTCTCAAGGTGCCTTTCTGCTTCACCCTGACTAGCTTGCCTACCCTGTGGACAGCCATAGATTGGCAGTTTGGGGGAGATGGATGGCCCCTTTTCCAAAGAAGTTACTTCCCTACATGATGACTCTGAGGCCTGGAAGCAAAACTGTGGTCTGAGATGGGAAAATATTGTCACTTTAGGGTCTTCTATAAATAATGATGGCAGTAGGTCATCAGTTGGTGGTGGTGGTGATAAGGAAAGGAGGCTCCTCTCTCCACAATTTCTCCCCTCAATGAGTTTTGAACTATTAGAATCATTAAGCTATCTCTTACATAAGTATCAGCATGGTAAAATTTAACAAATTCTAACAAAATTTGGCCAAATCTATTCTGAATTATTTACAGATCAGAAAGTGTTGGGAGGCAGCTGGGTTCTGTGGAAAGAGAAATGAATTTAAATGGAATCAGAGGACCTGGGTTAATATCTTGGAACTGCCACTAATAAGTTTGTGTGACACTGGATGAAGTAACTTCTTCTGGTGTCAGTTTCCTCAATTGTAACATAAGGAGTTTGGAATAAATGACCATAAAGGTCCCTTTCAGTTCTAAATTTGTAACACTAGGATCTTTTATTGCATAAAATGGCACTCAACACATATCTTGAGTTAAAAGTCAAGATTTGAATCAACATAATCTTCAATAATGATGTAGGAAAGAAAACTAGTTGTAATAGAGATATCACTTATGCTTTATTTTTAACTCAAAAGAGAAACAAATTAATTTAGTCAAGAAGGTCCTCGTTATCTTAACCAAAAGGCAAGTTTTATGTAAGAAATTCCCCAAATAGCCATGATCTGTATTTTCACATTTATTTATCCATGTTTTGTATGGATAAAACATGTTTTATCCAATATTTCATGTTGTTATACAGTTCTTAGGCATACTTCCTTAAGTATATACCCCAAAGAAGATAGTGAATAACACCTCCATTTTTGATCTTTGGTTCTTTCCTTTTTATGTTATTTATCTTGAAATCTTCCATTATCCCAGAACAAAGAAGAGTTTCCATGACTGTTCCATTAATATGAATATTTGGTAGTTTCTTCTTCATCATTTGTATCATCCTTGTCTTTTGGCAGCCACTTTTGTCTTTTTGCAAAATGGTCCTTCCTATGTCTTTTGTACAACTTCTCAGTAGTCACAAAAAGTTATATGTTTTTGCTTTAAGTAATTATGAAAATGGACTAATAAAAAGTTGTAAAATATAAGTTTTGTAGGAATGGTTAATAGTAGTGACAAAAAATGGAGAAGGGAACTGTACAGTGACCATCATTTTATAAGATAATTGGTAAAGAAAGATACAATGTTCTTTCCTTGTCCAAGAAACAGCCAATATTGTGGATCTGGAAGTTCTACAAATAATGACTAGAAGTTGGAGCAAGAATAAATATACTATCCTTCTCTCCCTCTTCAATTTCACCACCCCAAACATAGACAGGCAGGAGTTGGGTGTCAAGAGAGGACTTATTCATAAGAGTAATTCCATATGAGGAGCTTTCATATTTCAGACCGTAAATGAGCAGAGATTTGTATACATCTTTAGAACTAATGGTTGCTCATTAAAGGTTTTATTTTCCCTCCTTTCTATAACACTTTCTTCTGTGATATTGTGAATTATGTCCTTGCAAGTGGGGAGTATCATGTGTGTATTTTCTCAGATTTTCTGTATTAAAAGTTAAGAGTGGGGGCAGCTAGATGGCGCAGTGAGTACCCGAGTTCAAATCCGGCCTCAGACACTTGTCACTTACTAGCTGTGTGACCCTGGGCAAGTCACTTAACCCCCACTGCCTGAAAAAAAAAATTTAGAGTGAAAAAATCCCCTACAGTGTACAGTGTACAGTGTACCTGGGCCCTTGGTGTCATGAATGAATGCAAGCTTTTTCCAGTTAGTGTGAAGATAAACTTCAGCAAAGCTAGTATCTGAATCACCACAACTTCAAATGAGTGAAATTAGAAATGAGTTGATATTTTATGTCTTTTCCTTAGAATTCTGAAGTCATGTATTCACTAAAGCAATGTCTCGGAGGATTCAAACATTCTTTGAAGAATATGGTAGTACATAGACCAAGTTAGAACATTCTGTTTTCTCCAGAGAGTCCAGCCTGAGAAAATTTAACTATTGTTTTCTTCATGTGAAGCCTCAAGAGAGAAATTCCTTGGAGAGTTATAGGCCATTAAGGACAGAAGGGATTGGCCCAAAGCAGATCCATAGGTCTATAGCCCTCTTAATGCTTTCCTATTGACTAAATTCTCAAAGGATTTCCCAATATTGTATAGTGGGAATGTTCCCTCAGTGAGAAATCCCCACTTATGGCTAAAATGTTCAGAAAATTTTTGTGAGGAAAAGTAACAAGCTAAAGGTGAATTTTCCTCAAAAATTTTGCCTCTGTTGATCTTTTTAATCTTAGGATAGCCTAACTGTATAGTCTCCTAATTAATGCAGCACCTAGACAATTTAAAGAGGATGTATATTCTTAAATAAAGTTGAACTGGTTGGAATTCAAACTGAAATTCAAGCTTATACTAGTGAGCAGAGGGAATTATCTCTGTGGCTTCATCTCAGTTGAGTGAATGTGTTTGTGTATACAATGAGGTTTGCAACTTTTGCAATTTTTCTGGATCTCTAACCCTTCTTGGGATTTTATATCAACTGAAAGGGAGCCTTCTCCCACGTTGGTAAACAGTTTTCTCTCAGATGTTTCATCATCATATAGTACAGTCTATCTAGTAAATAGGCAATAACCTATATTGCTATTTTGTTTTTTTAAATACATTTTAAAAGCTTTTAGATACATAGTATGATGATTTTTAAATTGTTAAAACCCATTTTGAGGCAAATTGTAACTATAACAGAGATAAGGACAGTGATAGGGAGTGGACCAGAAATTTTAATGATAGGGATAGAGACTAGAACTATAATATTGGTGGGGGAAACACCTGTGTGAGGGAATTCCCTCTACCAATACAGACTGGCACCACCTTGAAACAGTTTTAGAGAATTGTCTAGAGCACTGAGAGTTTAAGTGACTTGCTCAGGGTCACATAGCTAGGCTGTGTCAGCAGTGGGACCTAAACTCAGATCTTCCTAGCTTCAAGGATAGGTTTATATCCACTGGACCCTACTGCCTCTCAGTAATATACATGAAAAATATAATTAATCGAAATATTAGCATACTTAAAGGGCTGCATGTTTTCACTTTTTCATCCTTGCAAAATAGTTCCTTCACATAAGCTTCTCAGCAGTATGACTTTGGCCAGTCTTAGATGACTGACCAATGGGCTCCAGAGTATATTTTATCTCTCTTTTTTTTTTTTGTGAGACAATTGGGGTTAAGTGACTTGCCCAGGGTCACACAGCTAGTAAGTGTTAAGTGTCTGAGGTCGGATTTGAACTCAGGTACTCCTGAATCCAGGGTCGGTGCTCTATCCACTGCGCCACCTAGCTGCCCCCATTTTATCTCTTCTTAATAGCTTTCTTTCCTTTGGGCCTTCACTTTAGTGAGATACAAAGGAAAGTTAGATTAAAGTAAAATCTCAAGTAGGGACAAGTTGATGGATATAATGGTAAGCTTTCTATAAAAATTAATTTCTTACTCTTCTCAAAGTTTGAATATGAAATGTCATTTTTGAGCAAAAGTTCCAAATATCTGGAATTCATCTATCTGCACTAATGTGAAAGATAATATGGAGAATATACATGGTATGGATAATGCAAACATTTTTGGCTTTTTAAAGATGTTTTGAACAGCTAGGTCCCAATCAGTGTCAATAATGAATCCCCTCAAGTGTTTGTGTTATTTGAATTCACACTGCCTATTTCCATTGGTCTGTAACCAATGACCCTATTGTAACGATTGGAATGACGACACCTGCTGGAGACTTACTGTAGAAGAGTTCCACCCATGAAGCGAAGGTCTTTGAGGGCAAGACCAGGAGTCTTTTCTTTGGCGTCAGGAAGTGACGCGGGCTAGTGGGAGGAGGAAGGAAGAGACTGGCGCTCGCTCTGGGGCTCTTTCCTTTGGACTAGGGTGGAGAGCGGAGCTAGAAATGTGCTCTCCCTTTAATAGATAAGAATCTAGGCCTTTCTCTCTCTCTTTACCAAATTCTTATTCTCCTTAAGAAACGCTTAAAAGTCTAACTCTTGCTAAAGCTTATAATTTATTGGCGACCACTCATTAAATATTTTAGACAGTTAAGCTAGAATTTTAGCCCTTAACACTATTTTATATAATGATAACTTCCACTAGTACAAATTCAAATACATGTGACCACTTCAGAGGATTCATCATTCACACTAAATATAAGTATCTCTAATGATTTTCAGCATGCATGCAACTTCAAACAAAATAATGAAACTCCATGATAAAGGTCTGGTTTTCCAGGTTTCCCATCTTGCTCTCTATTCAACTTTTCTGCTCTTCTTTATTTCAAGCTAGAAGTGTTCTATACAACATCAGGCTCTCAGAAAGTATTAGCCTAAATCAGAGCTTGCAAACTCTTGGAAACTAGTTTGCAACAATTTCTAGGGCAGGAAGATAATTTACTTATTGGTTTACCTTCTTACCTGCATGAAGTAAATATTTTGGTTAAAATATCCTTTAATTCCTGCTCAGCCAGAGTAAACAAGAAAGAAAATAAGCAGAATGCCTGCCATTAATAAGATTTTGAAGGTATGATTTCTCTCAATTTGTAATTTAGGTAATCCAAAATTAACTGATCATAGTTTTTCTGTTCTCATGGTTCTTATAGGGAAAAAAATCTAACACTGGGAAAGAATCTTAGAAATAATCTAGCTTCACTCTCTATTTTACAGTTCAGGACACTGAAGTCCAAAGATATTGAATGACTTGTCCAGTGTCATACAGCTAATTAGTAGAGAGCAAGAACCAGAAGCCAACCTTCTGATTCCTAGTACAGTTTGATTTTAGAAAACTAGACTGACTCTACAGGTTCCATGCCAATTGATATTTGCTTTTTGATGTCTTACATACCATACAGATTTTTCACAAGTCAATTTTACAACAGAGATCATATACAGTTAGTGTTTTACCCACTTTATAGTTATTCTATATAGCATTTGGCTACACTAAATAGCAGTACAAACCACAATTTCAAAAAAGTCTGTACTCATCTTATCAATAGAACTGTTGTTAGCAAAAAAGCTTATCATTTATATCATATTTGTTCCTGTACAATTGAAAGTCATTGGTGGATAAGTGTAATTTGCGCTTTATGGTATCCCTTTTTCTATGTGTAATATACTCAGGTAAGTGGACATCTCACATGAGGACACTTAGAAGAGCCTGAAATTCATGATTCTTACACTATTATCATCCACATACATGGCAAATTCATACTGGGGGTTACTAATTCCCTAGTTCTTTACAGAAGTCATTAACATGAGCTAAACCACCAAAGAAAATTTAGTTTTATTATTCCAAGGGAAAAGAAAATCATCTTTAAAACCAGAACAGGAAAACATAGCACATTATCTCTAAGAGAGCAACTATTCTTAATGAACCTTCAGTCTGACTGGAAATTAGCCAAATCAAGAATGTAACAAATTGACTCATAGTTATGCATTTATATTCCTATTTTATTGCTTAAATCTTTTCTTGGAAAAACAATTAAGAGCTCCAGGAAATGAAATTCCATAACCTTCCATATTCAACAACTATATTTAGTTTAAAAAATTTCCTTTGGTAATTTCTTCAGTGAAAAAGAAAGCAGTTTTCATCATGTTGCTCTAACAGGCCCTTTTAGTACTCAACCTCTTTTTAAAAGTCAAATAACTCCATCATTTTGTCATAGAACCTACCTTTTTTTCCCCAATTCTTTATCATTTTGGTGGCTTCTTCTGAATCTTCTTCAAGTTCTTTATGATTGTTCTATGCTATGAACCAAAATCTGAACAATATTTTCTAGAATATTAGGAGAATAATTTTGTATTTCCTTTAGGATGTCCTATTTTTATTTATAAAAATGGCAGTATAAACTATGCCTTTTAACAACAACATGATGTTGATAAATTGTATTTATTCATTCAAAAATTATTTATTGACTATGTAGGCCCCTATAGTAAACAATATGGGGGACAAAAAAAATATAAAACAGGTTCCCTTTTTTCAAAGAACTAATCTAGTGGACAGAAAAAAAGACATACAAGTCGGGGAAAAAACCAAATAATATAAGTTAGTATATGAGCAGGTGCCATATGAGTGGTACAAATTCTTTACAATGTAACATTGAATAATGGTAAAAGTTCATTTACTATACTTGACTTGTAGTCTCTCAAACTCTCTAAACCTTGGTTTTCTCATTTGTAAAACTGGGAGGGTAATACCTTTCTGAACTTAACAGAATTTCGTGAGAAAGCTACTTTGTAAAACTTAAAACACCATATAAATGTGCTTTTACCTGTAATTAAAAAAAAAATGCACATAAGATACATATACAAAGCAATGGTTTCTTCTAAGCTATGTTGTACATACCAGAAAAGATAAAAAATAACTGTACACACACTTTTTTTTCAACCAAATACAACACACTCTGGACTCTGCTTTATGAAATTTCCTCATGCTTTTATCAGCTAAAAGACATATCTAGGAGCTAGATAAAGCAGTTCCTGCCATTTTCTTTCCTTGCTTCCTACTATGACATTATCCTTGGCACTTCGAGGCTGGATGGTGATGATGGTGGTAGTGGTGGTGATGATGATAGCATTTATATATTTCCTACTATGTGCCAGGCACCTAAGTCCTTTACAAAGAGTATCTCATTTTATCCTCACAATAACTGTGGGAGGAAGGTGCTATTATTATCCAAATTTTACAGTTGAAGAAACTGAGGCAGAGATTCAGTGACTTGCCCAAAGTCATAAAGTCAGTAAATGTCTGAGGCTGGATTTGAACTCTGGTCTTCCTGACTGCAGGCTAAGCACTTTATCCTCAGAGTCACCTATCCATCTCATGATGATGATGAGATGGGCAAACTTTTAGGGATCCTCTTTTTTATTTTTAAGCCCCACTTTCCAAAGGGCTTACAATGCTTTTTATGCATTCATTGTTAGAAAAGGAATGGGGGGGGCAGTTAGGTTGCACAGTGGATAGAGCACCAGCCCTGGATTCAGGAGGACCTGAGTTCAAATTTGGCCTCAGACACTTGACACTTACTAGCTGTGTGACCCTGGGCAAGTCATTTAACCCCAACTGCCTCACGAAGAAGAAGAAGAAGAAGAAGAAGAAGAAGAAGAAGAAGAAGAAGAAGAAGAAGAAGAAGAAGAAGAAGAGAAGAAGAAAAGAAGAAGAAGAAGAAGAAGAAGAAGAAGAAGAAGAAGAAGAAGAAGAAAAGGAATAGGTAGAACTTCTAGTTAAGATGGGATCAAGAAAAGTCACAGAGGAGCCTACATACAGTCTAGTGATGCTTTAATAAAGGTCACTGAAGCCTGTCAGCACTTTGAATCTAAATATATGATGGGAGGTAGAAGCCTGTGCCAGGAACCCATGGAATTGAGGATGGGACCAAACAAGGCCTAACCTCTCCATCCACAAGTGTGGGTCAGGGAAGTGCCTATCCATATTATCCATATACAAATCAGGGGGGCAGCTAGGTGGTGCAGTGGTTAAAGCTCCGGCCCTGGATTCAGGAGGACCTGAGATCAAATCCAATCTCAGACACTTGACACTTACCAGCTGTGTGACCCCGGGCAAGTCACTTAACCCTCATTGCCCTGCAAAAATAAAAAAAATAAATAAATATACAAATCAGAAACTGAGCTTGAGATATAAGTAAAACAAAGTCTCTGAAACTTATGAAGGAATATGATTGATCAACAAACTACCAAGAGGTAATCCCAGAAGGTGTTAGTAACTTTACAAAAACAAGTACAACTTCAGATAAAAAGGACTTAGCCCTAACTACGTTGAAATACCTGGAAGAAGGACAAGAGTACCTGGAAGAAATGAAGGTATAGATTTTTTTAAATGTAGTTATAAATAAAATAAGAACTCTGTAAGAAAGAATTAGGAGAATGAATAGCTTAGAACAAAAGGTAGAAAAGTAATTCAAATAAAAGATTCCCTGAAAATCAGAATGGACAAAACAGAAATCAATGACCGTGACTATAAGAAATATTAGAACAAAATCAGAAAGATGAAATAATACATGAAAATATAAAGCATTTACCACTAAAAAAAGCTAACCTGGAAACAGGTCAGAGAACAGTGAAGAATCATCTAAATATTAGAATTCATGAAATTATAAATGAAAACGGAACATATTTACTAGAACCAGAAGAAAAAGTAAAAAAATATGAAGAATCCACTGGTCACCTTCTGAAAGAAACTCCCAAATAAAAACTCTCTGGAATGTCACAGGCAAAATCTAAAGTTTCCAGATCAAAGAAGAAAATATTGTATACAGGTAGAAAGAAAGAATTTAAGTACCAAGAAAACAAAGTCAGGATCAAGCAGGACTTGGCAGAAAGCATTATAAAGTAGGAAAAAATCATGGAATGTAATAAAATTTACCCTGAAAGACTGAATATAATCCTATGTGGGAAGAATGACTCTTTAATGGAATAGAGGACTTTGAAGAGGATTTTTACTTCAGATTATAAGATTAGAGCTAAGCAGATACTTTGAATTTCAAACACAGAAGTCAGGAGAAAACCTTAAGATAAATATATTTGGCAATTTTTAGTTCTAAATAATTAGGAATATTTATATTCTAACAAAGAAAGAAGAGACGAGTAACTTCCAAATACCAGTATCTTCAAGGATCATAGTAAACCAAGTTAAGTAATTATTTATTAAGTATCTACTATGTGTCAGGCACTGTGCTAAGCACTAGGCATGTAAAGACAAGCAAAAATAGTCCTTCTGATAGTTTTGTTCTGTTCTGATAGTCTTAAAAGAGAAAAAAAGAGAGGATGAAAAGTATATATTAGGGAAAAATGAAAAAGAAGGAGGTAGAACTTACTACATATTATATAATTAGGGTGCATGGAAAGAAGAGTATATAAACACAGAGGAAGAGGTAGAGGGAATGGGCATTACATTAACTCATTTTTTAAGAACTACACAAAAAATCACTGAACACAGCTATATACACACTAAATTTAGGGTTATATGTTAAACTAAAGAATGGAAAAGATTGGCACAGAGAGAGGGAAGATCCAATCTGGAAGAGAACAGTCACAAGTATAACAAATTCCAATTTCAAAGGGAGGTGCATGAAGGGGAGATTAAAAGAAAAGAAAGTGCTAAAAACCAGTGGTTGGATCCTCATCAAGGAAAGAGAGGAGGAAGTAGAAGCAGATTACTTTAATTATAAATTACTAGTATTGATAAAATTCCATCTCTTCTATGACAGAGAGAGATATACACAATTAATAACAGGCATAACTGTGAATATGAATGAGTAAACTTGCACGTAAAATGGAAAACACACAATAGATTAGAAAGCAGAATCCAACAATATACTGTTTACAAGAAAAAACCTGAACATACAAAACATGGATTGAAACATGATTCACACAGAGTTAAAATGAGGTGCCAGTAAAGAATTTATTATGTTTTACTAGTAAAGAATGTATTATGTTTTAGGTGACCTAAGTAAAAAAGAGAAAGTATCCATTGTTTTTATGATTTATTCTTTGACCTACCAATTCTTAAGGACTATGTTAGTCTTCAAATAAGTTTAAAGCCTTTCTTTAAAAGTTTTTTATTACTTGACACTTACTAGCTGTAAGACCCTGGGCAAGTCACTTAATCCTCTTTGCCCTGCAAAAAAAAAAAAAGTTTTTTTTTAATTCCTTCTTGCCTATCTTTTTGTTTGATTTGTCTAAGTCTAGAAGGCACATTGAAAGCCAGCTGTGATAGTTTTGCTGTCTCTTTCTCTGTGTAATTTGATCAACTTTTAAGCAGCACTGTGCTAAATTTTGAAGATACAAAGAAAAGCAAAATAATACTTGCTCTCAAGAAGGAATGGAGGAGACAATATGCATACAACCATGTACAAACAAGATAAACGGGAGATAATTTGAGAGAGAAGGCATTAAGATTAAGGACTATGAAAGGCTTCTTGCTGAGACTTTTAGGCAGCCTTGGAAGTAAGGAGATTGAGAAGAGGAGGAAAAGTCCAAACATGACAGACAGCCAGTTAAGATGCTCAGAGTTAGAGAGACCTCAGTCAGTCAGATAGACAAACCAGCAGACTATTGTTCAGGCATGAAATAATGAGGAACTGTACCAAAGTGGGAGAAGGGTAAAATGTATATCTCTAAACTCTGAGGAATGTCACAGCCCAAATCCAGAGTTTCTAGATCAAAGGGGAAAAAAAAAGAGGGGGGGAAGAAAGGAAGGAGAATCCAATACCAAGGAACAAAAATCAGGATCAAACACGACTTGGCAAAAAGAACTTTAAAGAAGAGAAAATCAGGAAATAATAATAATAAATAATTAAAAAAAAATTTGCCCTGCATGACTGAATTTAATCCTACCAGGAGGAAAATATTTTTAATGGAGTAGAGGTCTTTCAAGCACTCTTAATAAAAAAGATCATAGCCCAACAAATTAGGGAAAGAATAGATCAATGAAATGAGCAAGCGGGGGGGGGGGGGGGGGGGGAACCAACAATTAGAAAACAAGTCAAATGACTAAACACAAATATAGAAATCCTTAAAATTGAAGAACAAAACTGAAAGCAAAACCAAAACAAAATCTAACATTAATTGATAAAAAACTGTAGCTGTTACTTGGAAAAACTAATAAAATAGCTGAACTATTTAGCTAATCTAATTTTAAAGGAGAGAAGAAACAACTTATTAATATAAAAATGAGAAATCAAAATTTAGAACAAATAATAAATACATTATTAAAATATCTGCCTCACTAAATTCTAATAAAATTGCTAACAAATTAACTTGATGAATATTTAAACATGCAGGCTGGCTTTAGTAAGGCAAACAACCCTTCCTCTCTTGCCCTCCTCTCCCAAAGATGACATGTACTCATATGGCAGATCTGGGGTTCCCAGATTGGGGTAGGCCATGATGCTACATTTTAAATTTTCTTAGAGTTAATCATAGTATAATGGGTCCATACAGCTACATCTTAAGCTCTTCTAGGGTTAATTATGATATAAGGGGTGAGACAGGGGTGGTGGAGGCTAGGCATACTCTTACTACTACCACTGTAGCTCCTGAGCCTCTACTTGTACGATTCCTACTTACAAAAAATTAATTCCTCACAGCATCCTTACTGACTCAAACATAAAACAATTATTAAACAGCGAGGCAAAAGCAATAGGAAAGCATAACATTTGCTCAATAAGGTAAAAGCAGAAATAATCAAAATACCACAATCTACCCATAAACCTGGATTACACTATCCCTCCAATGTAAAAAGGGACACAAGAAATCCACATGCCCTGGCAATCCCCTTAAGCCAAAGAGCTATAAAACTCAGTTTGACATTCTGGGCAATGAAAACAAACCCGACTAGCTTCTCACTCTATAGGATTCTGAATTCTTTGATCATCTTTGCAAAGCTTTTTCTCCAGTAATCAAAATTTACAGCAAAACAGGTGAGAAATAGGTTTATTTTTCCTTTTTTTTTTTTCTCTTCAAACCACAGAGGGTAATAGAGAGCAACTAGGCACCCTGGAGAAGTTTCCCTCTCTGGTTATAGATGGTACAAAGAGTAATAATGCTTCTATCTTTGCACACGGGCAAGATTCAAATCTTCAATTAACATTGTAATTGAAGAGTACATTCAGCTGACACAGCTATTCGCCAAGGTTGGGCTAAGCAGTGCTTCTCTACTAATTAGCAGGTGCCCAGAAAAACAACTGCAGACTCATCTAGCAAATCTTCATTTTTTCACCTTCTATGTCTTCTTTCCCGGGTTTTTAAATTTTTTTTTTTTAATTTTAGCAGGGCAATGGGGGTTAAGTGACTTGCCCAGGGTCACACAGCTAGTAAGTGTCTGAGGCCAGATTTGAACTCAGGTACTCCTGAATCCAGGGCTGGCGCTTTATCCACTGGGCCACTTAGCTGCCCCCTTTCCTTGGCTTTTTATGACTCCTCTTGTGATCAGCTTACTCTCCTTTTTCTTCTGCCTACTTCATTCCCTAGCTTTTTCTTGTTTTTCTTACATCCTCTAATGTCCTGAATCAGTGCTTCCACATAAGCAGTTATCTCTAACTTATGGCATGAAATTAAATGATTCAATTTTTTGTCAGGTATGTCCCCAGAAATCTTTGTATAATCTTTTTAAAGGAAAAAAAAAGTTAATTGATTTACTTGCTATACAAGTGACAGTAGAAGTCACAAAGATCTGTGTTCAAATTTGGCCTCAAACATTTACTAGTTGTGTAACCTTGGGCAAATCACCTAACCTTTGTTTACCTCAGTTTGCCCATCTATAAAATGGAGATAATAACTACCTATTTCCCAGGGTTGTTGTGAGGACCAAATGAGAAAAAAATTATAAAGCACTTAGCATGTTGTATGGCACATAGTAAGTGCCATATAAATGCTGGTTATTAATATTGTTATTATGATTATATTTCTTAGATATAATAACCTTTAGACAGTCACATGCAAAAGATCCAATGGCCCACAATGCCCTTCATTGATTATTATTTCAGTCATTGGCATCTGTCTTAAAACCTGTCTTCAAACAAGTTCTCTTATAGACATCTGAGAAGTAGTTCTCTTTCTGGCCTTTGGAATAGTCTGTGTCTCTCGTCAATATTTTATCTGAGAAACTTTTTTTTTCTATCTTAATATTTTATTTTTTTCCAGTTACCTGTAAGGATAGTTTTCAATATTCAGTTTTATAAGATTTTGCATTCCAAATTTTTCTTGCTCCCTCCTCCCCACAAGATAGCAACCAATCTGATATAGGTTATAAATGCACAATCATGTTAAAACATATTCCCACATTAGTAATGTTGTGAAAGAAGAATCAGAACAAAAGGGAAAAACCTCAAGAAAGAAAAAAGCAACAAAAAAGTGAAAATAGTATGGTTCAGTCTGCATTCAGATTTCACAGTTCTTTTCCTGCACATGCAGAGCATTTTCTATCATGAGTCCTTTGGAATTATCTTGGATCATTGTATTGCTGGAGACTGTTTTTTTAACAGGCTAATTTTTAACAATGTTCCTTTCACGAGTGTTCTTTTTCTGTACCTTTAGGCAACCAAACTGTTGTAAAAGGGGAGTATCTTACAAAAGAAATATAAAATATCCAGAATTACAGAACAAGAAACAGAAAACTAAATAATCCAATATCAGAAAAAGAAATTGAATAAGCTACAAATTAGTTCCCAAAGTAAAGGACCAGATGGATTTACAAGTGAATATTATCAAACATTCAGGGAAAAATTACTTTCAGTATTACAAAAACTGCTCTAAAACAGAAAAAGAAGGGATCCTCACAACTTCTTTCTACAATACAAATAGTTGAAGTAGAAAAAGAAAATGATACAAATATAGAGATGAAGCAGATAAAGAAAATTATTTAATAATGATGATAATAATAGCATATATACATTAAGGATTATATAGAACTTTCCATGTTTTCTCATTTTGTTAGAAACATGTTAAATAATATTAGCAAACAGCATAGAACAAAATAACTAAAAATATTATTTGCTATAACAAGGTTGGATTTATACTAGGAATTCAAGGTTGTGTCAATATTTAGAAAACTATAGGGGGCAGCTAGATGGAGCAGTGGATAAAGCACCTGCCCTGGATTCAGGAGGACCTCAGTTCAAATTCAGCCTCAGACACTTGACGCCTACTAGCTGTGTGACCCTGGGCAAGTCACTTAAGGCTCATTGCCCTGCGCAAAAAAAAAAGAAAACTATAGTAGAAATGTTAAAAACAAAAATAAAAATCACATGGTTACTTCAATAAATGAAGAAAAAGAGCTTTAACTGACTTTTCTAACATCATGAAGGTACTAAATCCAGCTTCTCCAACTTTAGAGCATAGGCTCCTTTTCACTGATAGGCAGTTGGTAACTTGGGTCAGAGATCATAGATCTAGTACTGGAAGACATATTAAAGTCCATTGAGTCCAATTTCCTCATTTTACACATAAGAAAACTGAGGGAGAGGCTAAGTGATTTGCCCAGGGTCACACAGTTAGTAAGTATTTACATTGGGATATGAAGCCAAATATTCTTGACTAGGTCCAGTTATTCAATCCATGATTACCGCAGAGTTACAGTAGCTAGAACGAGACTAAATTGTATTTGGAAAATATCTTTTTTAAAGTAAGTAAACATACAAAAGAACAAAGATAATGTTAATATGGGGTTTTCTAAATCACTATTCGGACATAGAGATCTTAATGCACGGCTTAGTGGCCCCTCATTTCTATGAGCTTCTCACCACTACTCTACAGCACGGTTAGGAGGGAAAATCGAGTAAGATACATAGATTTAGGAGTTAGCTGTATGATTATTGAATCTATAGTAGTGGATAAAATCACCAGCCTTCCCCTACCAAACTCCTGAGATAGCTCAGTGAGGCCGCGGGTTTTCATCCTCAGCTCCAAGGTGCCCACCTGTTATGACTGACAGTAGGTCTGGGACAGGAAGCGGGCGAGCTCTAATCTCCATGCCCCTTGGTTGCCTGTTCCACAATCCTCCAGGATAGAGTGGCTGCAGCGGCCGGGCAGTGGGAAGAGCGGCTTCGCCTGCAGCTACTGCGCATGTGCGGGGAGTGGGGCGCGGAAAGAACATTCAAACGTCCCGCCGACTCCTTGAAAGCTCGGACAGGACCCAGCCGGCATGGCAGCGGCCGAGGCGGCACTGCTGCGGCAGTGCCCGCTTCTCCTTCCCCAGAACCCGGAGAAAACCATTTACGAGGGATTCATCTCAGCTCAGGTACCCACCTCTTTGGGAATCGGTCCCCGGGACACGTGGAGGGGCTAAAGGGCGATGAAGTCGGATGTGTAGGGGAGAAAGGGTCTCTTGAATTTGTGCGGGGGGGCGTTAAAAAGTTGGAGAGTTCCCTTTTGTGACCGGGCCGTGGCGGGTGGTCGAGACCCCAGGACAAGGAGGCAGCCACAGCTGCAGCGGGAACTGTAGAGCTTGGATTGAGGCGCGCGCTTGATGCCTGAGCAAGAAGGTGACGTCAGAGCCAGAGGAAAGTTCCAAAGGGCGGGTCCGCCTCCTTCTCCACGCCCCTTCCCTCCCTCTTTCCGGGTAGACTTTGTCTCTAGCCCGGCCAGCTTCTGCTGCTTTTCAAGCAGGGAAAGAAGCTATTTAAAGCCGCGGGTGGAGAACCTTGGACTTGCAGTCTGGATAGCCTCTCGTCCTAGAAAAGTAACTTAACCTGTGCCTCAGGTTCTTTATGGATTAAATGGGAATCATCATCATCATTATTAATTAAAAATGTTAAGCACTGGGGTTACAAAGACAAACACAAACTGTTTCCTGCTCTCTAGTTTAGGAAAGGGAACACACACCTACTATGTACCAGACATTGACACGGTTACAAAGACAAACACAACAATGAATCAGTGGATGAAGGAATAATCCCCTGCTCTCTAGGAGCTTACTAAGCAGCTAAAATGAACAAGCATTTATTAGGCGCCTACTATGTGCCAGGCATTGAGCTAAACCCTTGACAAACATCTTTTATCCTTACAGCAACCCTGTGAACCAGGTGCTATGAGATAAAGTATGGAACTTGGAGTTAGGAAGAACTGAGTTCTAAATAGGGCTTCAGACACTTAAGCTGTGGGAGTTTGGGGCAAGTGCTTTTAACCTCTGTGTGCCTCAGTTTCCTCATCTGTAAAATTAGGATATTGCCTACTTCCTTGGTAGATCAAAAGAGATGGCATATAAAGCACTTTGGAAGCTTTAAAACACTATAAATGCTGTTATTATAATAATAGCTGTGAGGACCAAGTGAGAATATATAATGTTTAATGTCATGCATATGTGAGCTATTAAAATATATTTGTTAATTCATTTGTGTCCACCTTTTCACGATCCCACTTGGGGTTTTCTTTGCAAAGATACTGGAGCAGTTTGCCATTTCCTTCTCCAGCTCATTTTACAGATGAGAAACTGAGGCAAACAAGATTAAGTGGCCTGCCCAAGGTGACATAGCTAGTAAGTGTCTGAGGCCACATTTGAATTTAGGCCATCTTAGTCTAGGTCTAGCACACTCTACTGCACCACCTAACTGCCCCAGTGTTACATAAAATAATATAATTCAATCCAAGGTGCATTCACGCCCTTTTCACCCACTCTTGCTTATAGCTTTATTAAGGGATCTTATAGCTTTATTGACTTATGTAAAATTAGGATAATAATAGCACATACCTCACAGGAATGTTAAGATGAAATGATATAATGTATGTAAAGTGCATTTCCAGTCTCACTTTTATAATAATAATTTAAAATAATAAATAAAATAACAACTATTATTTTAGTAATAAGAGCTATTATTAATAATAAATTAATAATTTATAACTATCTTACCTAATTCCATTATCTAGAAAGGATTGCTCTAAAGGTTAAGCCTTTATGCTAATTTTAGCAATTGGAAGTGGCATTACATTCTAGTTTGTTGTCCCCCTTTACTGGAGCTGGAGAGAAGTGATCTCTTCTTTCTCTGAATGTAGATAGCTCTTTGTTACTATCTATCTCCTGGTGCTTATTGTATACTGCTTTGCATTATAGTTATTTGTGTGTATGTTCTTTGTCCTAAGTTGTAAACTTGCCATCCATCTCCCATGATGCCTAAGTAAATATTTCACTAAATAACTATTTCAATTCAACAAAAACGTAAGTCCCTATCTTAGACACATACTGTATTGGAGATAAATAAACAAATGAATAACTAAATAAACTACAAACACAAATGAAGTAGTCCCTGCCCACAAGTACTGAGGAGGCTACAATATGTCCATGAGTAAGAACATAGAAACTGTAAACAAAGTAATTTCAAGAGAGAGACTATGAATAACTGAGGTGGATCAGAAAGGCCTTGTGTAAGAATTGAGGCATTGTACAGATGTAGCTGAGGAGAGGATACGCTCCACACCTGGAAGACCATTTGGCAAAGTGCCAAGACGGGATGAATTGCTGTGTCAAGGAAAGACTAGCTGGCTCATTTGACTGGGATGGAGAGGACATAAGGAGGAAGAACATGAAATAAGACTGGAGAAGTGGGCTGGAGTCCCGTTGAGAAAGACTTTAAATGCAGGTGGAGAATTTTATAGTTTATTTTAGAAGCAATAGGAAGCCATTGAAGATTTTGAAGTAGGGTTGACACTGTCAGGTCTTTGTGTTAGGAACAACAGTTTGACTGCTCTGTGGAGGATGGATGACAGAGAAAAGGGGCTGGAGTTAGGGAGGTACTGCAGGAGACTATGAGAAGGGTGAATTTGGATAGAAGCTGTGAGAGATGTGGAGAGAGGATCAATAAGCCTCAGCAACTGACTGCATGGGGATGAGTGAAGGAATTAGAGGAATCCAGAGCACTCCACATTTTGAACCTGGGTCACTGAAAGGATAGTGATGCCCTCAATAAAAATGGGAAAATTGGGAGGAGAAATTAGTAGGGGGCAGTTTTGTGGTGGAATATGATGAGTTTGAGATGCATGTGGGACATCCAGGTGAAGGTGTTCAGGAGACAGCCTGAAATTCAGAAGTGAGATAAAGGCTAGACGGATTTGGAGGTCATCCATATAGGAATGATGATAGAAGCATGGGAACTGATAAGATCACCAAGGGAGAAGAAAGAAAACTCAAGATGGAGCCTTGGCAGATGTTCACTTACTCCCAGTGGGCAGTAGTAGCATGACAACAGTCAACAAGACACAAGTAGGAGGACCAAAAGAATACATGTAGAGTATTGAAGTATTGAAGACATGAAGAGAGAAGAGTGTCCAGGAGGGCAGGGTATGGTCAAGAAGGATAAGAAGGAGGGGCAGCTAGGTGGCTCAGTGGATAAAGCACCGGCCCTGGATTCAGGAGGACCTGAGTTCAAATCCAGCCTCAGACATTTGACACTTACTAGATGTGTGACCCTGGGCAAGTCACTTAATCCTCATTGCCCCACCAAAAAAAAAAAAGGATAAGAAGGGAGAAATAGTCATTGGGATTAGCAGTTAAGAGATTGTAGGTAATAAATGATGCTTATTTTACTCAATGGCATTTTCACTTGATGTTACTAGGTGTAAGAGTAGGAGGAGAGGGGGGTTATGACCTGTCAGAATATTATGCTTACCAGCCCTGGAATCAGGAGGACCTGAGTTCAAATCCTGTCTCAGACACTTGACACTTACTAGCTGTGTGACCCTGGGCAAGTCACTTAACCCTCATTGCCCCACCCAAAAAAAAAAGTACAGAATATTCTGCTTATTCTTATAAGGATGGCATCAGACCAGAGAGAATTGTATCTGGACTCAGAAGACTTGTGTTTGAATACAAAGTCTTACCTTTACTGCCAGTGTGACCTGGGGCAAAGCCACTTCATCTCTCTAGTTCTCAGTTTCCTCATATTTGTGATGAAGGTGTTAAATTCAATGATCTCTAAGGTCACTTCAGGTTCTGTATTCTAGGATCTTTCTTGTGACTAAATAATATATTATGTATTATGTGTGACACATCATGGTGGTAGTAGGAAGACCACTCAGGGATCAATAAACATGTCATCCTATACTGTACAATATCAATTCCATTTTATTGTCATGAGTAGTGAAGGTTTACAAAATGGATTTTTAGGGTCCCCAAAGTTCTTAATACATGTAGAGTGAAACTGCTTTTGAAGAATTTACTTAACCTCTCTGTTCTTCAGATTCCTCCTCCATAACATGAAAGGGTTAAATGAGATGATCTCTAAGGTCCCTTTCAAATCTAGTATCTTGAATCCTATCACCTATTTTCCTTTTTAAAAAATTCTCATCATTATTGATGTTTTTTATTTTTACATCATGTTCTTTTGTGAACAGTTTTTCTCAGCTCTTAGCATAGTGCCTGGTACAATAAATAGGTACTTACTAAATACTTTTTGACTTGACAAAGATTAAAAAAGAAAGAGAGCAGGATTGGGGTGGGGGTGGGTAGAGAAGCAGTATAGTAAAACCAACCAACACATCATCTGTGTCTGGCAGAATATTCGATATTCCACAGACTTAGCCCCTCCCCCACTCTGCACAGAAGGGAGAAAGAGGCATTTTCTTCATCTGTGCTCTAGGAAGGACCAAGCTTGCTCAACCTAAATGATATAGCACTGAATTTCATTTTATTGTTCTTTCTGATTCTGTTTTCATTGTGTATGTTGTTTTCCTGATTCTGTTTCACACTGCATCAATGTGACCTCCCATGCCTCTCTGAATTTTTCATCTTTTGTTGTTTCTTATGGTGAAAAAAATATCCCATTACATTCATATATCACCTATCACCAATTTTTCTACATAATACTCTGAAAATTTAAGAAATAAATTATCTCTTTAAATGGATCTTGACTCATTTTTATCAAAACATGTAGAATTTGTGGAAAGGTGGTAATGCCCACCATTTCATTTGTTTTATAGAAAGATTTTGGACACTGAAGGCTAGCAGGAGCAATTAAGTTAATACTTCCCATTATGTCTTGTTCCAGATAATGTAGAGAGGGAATCCCTGCTCAAGCATGGGTTTAACTGGATGACCTGTGAGATCTCTTCCACATAGGATGTTCTTTATAAATACAACCCCTCACCTCCATAAAACCTAACAGTATTAATCCTGATGGCATTTTCTTGGGATTTTGGCCACAGCCATAATTCTGGTGTGTACTCATAGATTAAAAATTATTCTTATGTAGCAAAGAATAAATTCAGGGGGTAGTGATAGAATGAGAGAAATGGTAAGGTAGGAAGTTATAGTCTAGAAGGGAAATGTTGGACTTTATATCACAGAATCACAGATTTTTCAATTAGAAAGAACCTTGGTCCTCATCTAATCTAATTAATGACAAAAAAAAAAAAAAAAGAATTCCCACTACAATACATCCTATACATCCATCCACTTGTGGGGGAAGAAGGAAACACCCACTACCTCCCTAGGCATCCCCTTCTGCTTTTGCCTTCTTCTAATTGTTAGAAGGCTTATATCCAAATTCTCTTTTGAGTCTGTACCTTTCACCTACTATATCTGCTATTTCTGCCTTCTTGGGACCAACAAGAACAAGTCTAGTTGACTTTCCATATGACAGTCATTCAAGTCCTTGCAGATGGCTCCCATGTCCCTCTAAGCTTTCTCTTTGAATTGAGTCTCATAAAACTTGGACTCTAAGCCTTTTACTATTCAGGTTGCCCTCCTTTGGGTATTCTTCAACTAATGTCTTTCCTAAACTATGGTGCCCAGAATTGAACGTTTTTGAGTGATAATGAAGTCTAAATCAGGGCTACTTAAACTTTTTCCACTTGTGACCCCTTTTCACCTGAGGAATTTTTACCCAACTCCAGACATATAGGTATATAAAATAGGTATATATAACCTTTTACTCTTGCCAAATTTTTTGCTACCCCCACATTTAGTTACACAACCCTATATGGGGTCATGACCCCACAGTTTAAGAAGCTAGGGTCTAGAGTATAACCACACCAAGCAGGTGGGTATAAGGAATGGAGGTAAGGAAGTTAAGGAAGGGAGGGACCAGGGCGTTAGAGGGATTATTATTATAAATGCTGATTTTAGAGGGATTATTATTATAGATATCAATGTTGCTAAGTGAATTGGATAGGGAAGAGCATAAGCCTACTTACTGACCAAAAAGAGTGAGTTCTTACTTAGCAGAATACAAATTTGTGACGCCTTGAAACATAGAGAAGAACCAACTTCTGAGAATTTTCTTGGGTTAAAAGTTAGTTGCAGGCTTGGTTGCCCACTTTAAATACTTGAGATCTTCTTTCTTTCAAGTAATGGAACAAACTGTTGTAGTATCATAGTTTTACTAATTTTCAATGAGCTCTCTAATTCCTGATTGTTCTTATCTGTATGTGTAGTATATGTCTATAAAGTTAGGTTAAAGTTACTACATAATACCTCTTAGTACTTTAATGAAATAGTGAATCCTTGTTATTTGACCTTTTAAAAAGGTCAGAAGTACATTTTGTTTCATTTTTTTAAAGGCCATTTAAATGTAATAAAAGTGCTATAATATTACTATGAAAGTAAAGGTTATAGGGTATATTTAATTGTGTTCCACTATTTTAAAAACTGCTTTAAGGGAGATTTTTCAAAATTTCCATCTGGTAAAGTGAACTTATATTAATTGTTTTTGGAGAATTTTTTTACTCTTATTTTTCATTTAATACTGTTGAAGTAAAAGATTATATTACTGTTTGTCTTTTTCTTTGCTCAAATTTCATCTTTTTTATCCTGCTTAAACTGCTTACTGATTCATTTCCTCAAGAAAGTATAACTCTGATTTCATTTTTTAGAGAATGGTTCCCACCCACCCCCAACTGCACCCCTACTTTCTCTTCCTGTCAAACACATCTAAACAAAGCTTATACAGCTATATGATATGTCTAGTCTATCGACAGAGTTTTATATATAGTGTCCCCAAAATCTTAGTGAAGTTTTAGGCTGTGAAAACTTAAAACTGCACTATGACATTTTTTTTGGGTGGAGGAAAAGAGAAGAGAGAGGAGATAGAGATTTATTTTCATGTGTTGATAGATAGTAAATATTCATACAAATGCTTTTTTTTTTTTTTTTAGTTAGGCAGTTGGGGTTAAGTGACTTGCCCAGGGTCACACAGCTAGTAAGTGTTAAGTGTCTGAGGCCAGATTTGAACTCAGGTACTCCTGACTCCAGGGCCGGTGCTCTATGCACTGCGCCACCTAGCTGCCCCCAGATAAATGCTTTAAGGAGTTAGTGATAACATTTCTAGTAATAATCTACAGAAGAGGCAGAACAATTAAATTCATGATGATTAATTTAATTCAACATATTTTTGAATGCCACTGTATACAAGGCTATGTGTAGGGTGTACTTCTGGCTTAGGTGGGAGAAGATCAAGAAAGACACTAGGAAAAGAGCTTGTACTGGGGAATTTCAAGGATGGTTCAGATGGTGGAGGAGGACATTTTAAGTTCACGGAACAAACATAAAGGGAAAATCACAAGAAGGAATTCAGAAAGGTGACTAATTTAATTTGGTCATATCCTTGAAAGAAAGTAGTAGGAAATAAAATCAGAAAGGTAAAGATTGGGGACATATTATTAAATGCCTGAAATAATAAATTAAAGAGTTTTCACTTTATTCAGGGGGTGGGGGAGTTCCGTAGAGAGCAATTAAAGCTTTTAGAGTAGGGTAAAGACTTAATAGGAACTGTGGTTTAGGAAATTAGTATGTCAGCCGTTTTTAGGATAGATTGAAGTGGTAGAGAGTGGAGAAGAAAATAAACTAGGTATTAGACTTTTAAGTCTAAGCTAATAGCCTAGACGAATAAGATGAAGACTAATAGACTTGAATAATAAGACTAAGCAAAAGGTATTGTGGGCCTAAATTAGAATGGTGTCAGAGGGAATATTAGATGAATACTAGAAATATTTTGGATGGAGAATCAACACAAATGGTTGTGGGTATGTACTGCGTACTCAGAACAACACGTCATAGGCACTCTGAAACAAACATACCAGAGCCCTACCTCTTGTCTTGGAGTGATTTGTCCTTGCTCAACAGAGGTGGTAATAAGTGTCAAAGGCTAGATTTAAATCCAGATCCTCAGGGTCTAGGGCCAGTATTTTTTCTATTGTTACATACTGTTCTCCACAAAAAACTGTTCTCTCAAAATGTTTTTCTGGATTTTCTCAAAGATGACAGTCAACCTTTTAGTCTCACACAAAGCTTCTTAGCTTGTCTATATCATCATTATCATCATCACCACCACCATCATCATCAAATTCGTCTTTAAAAAGATGGAGGAAGAAGAGGAACTAAAATTCTTTATAGTCTAGTAGAGATGGGAACTCTCAAAAATCAAATTCTGAGGACCATAAGAGAAGAAATTTTGATCAGAGGGAACTTGTGAACCAAATTAGATTTTTAGAAGACAGGTTCAGAAGAAGCAAGCAAGAATGAATACGGATATGTGACATAGTCATTTATGAATAGTGCAGGTGGCCCTAGAACTAAGAATAACCTGAGTCAGTTAGCAGGGCACACTAACAAGTGATTGTTTTTCAAATTTTAATTATATTGGGGGGGAAATGGAACATTGCTCAGAGTGAACACAGATCAATGATAACTGAGAGAAGGTAGAACTACTCAATTTTTGTTTCGTTTATATTTTATTTCCAGACCATTGGACTGAAAAGGACAGAAGAAAAATGGCTAACAGTTGTCCATTAGAGCACTAAGCTGTCCTAATGACTTCAGGTCAGCAGACCCAAATGAACCATATTCCAGGATGCTGAAAGAACTAGCATATGAGCTGCTTTCAGTGGTCTTTGAAGATCATGGATTATGGGAGATACTTTGAAAAATCTTAGAGAGAGTTCTCTTTGCTATCGAAATCACAGATTTGGGGTAGGGGAGAGAGAGTGAGAGTTTGAAGAATTAGGAGGTCTGGAGAAGGGCAAATGTCTCAATGTAAAAAAAAAATTAAAAGGAAGATAATGAGATCTGCACAAGAAAAAGAAAGATGATGGGATCTGAAAAATTAAGGCCAGCAAAATTAACTTCAATTACCTGGCATGAAAAGGACTGTGATCATCTAGAAGGAGAAACAGTGATATCAAGTGCTACCAAGGATTCATCGAAAACAGGACATCCCAGATTAACTTTATTTTCTTTTTTTCTTTTTTTTTTTTTGACAAGGTTATAGGACTGGTAAGCAGGAGAATTCTGTAGACACATAGTTACCTTAATTTTAGCAAATATTTGATAAAGGCTCTCTTTCTATGCTTGCCTAGGAGATAGAATAGTTTGATATATTCAGAACAGGTTGAGTGGCCGGATCCAAAGAATAGTTATTAATAGTTTGTTAACTTGAAAGGACATCTCTGATGGAGTGTTTCAGGGATGTGTTCTTGACTTTCTGCTGTTTAGCATTTTTAATGAGCTTTCCCTGTGGGATTACTTCCTGTTTACACTCTATATAGGTTATATGTCTAGAGTTGTTTGCATTTTCCCTTCCCATTAGAATACGAACTTCTTGTGCTTAGGTACCACATTTTTGCCTTTCTCTGTATTCCCTTCACAACACAGTGCCTGGCATAGATTAATATATGCTTGTTGGTTGATCAGTGCTATGCTTATCAAATTGTTCATTTTATAATAGTGATGTCATAGTAAAAGTTGTTCTTCTGGTTCTGCCTACTTCACTCTGCATCAGATCTTATAAGACTTTATATGTCTCTTGAAATCGTCTGCTTCCTTATTTCTTACAGCACAATCACACTCATATACCACAGCCTTATTCAGACATTCCTCAACTGATGGGCATCCCCTTAGTTTCCAGTTTTTTGCCACCACAAAAAGAACTGCTATAAATATTTTTGTACATATAGGACCTTTTCTCTT
This sequence comes from Dromiciops gliroides, assembly GCF_019393635.1. Taxonomy (NCBI): domain Eukaryota; kingdom Metazoa; phylum Chordata; class Mammalia; order Microbiotheria; family Microbiotheriidae; genus Dromiciops; species Dromiciops gliroides. Next base: position 589,993,057 of record NC_057862.1, read on the forward strand.
TTTCTGCTTCCTTTTGGATATACACCTAAAAAGAACAGAGCATGTACTGCTAGACCTATACCCAAGAGCAATACACTACTTAGTAACTTTATGTGTATGATTCCAGATTGCTTTCCAACTGTGTAAACAATAGGCCTTATTTCTCACAGCTCCTTCAATATTTATCATTTTCCTTTTTTGTCATCTTTGCCTTTCTGATCAGCATGAGATGGAAAACGAGAACTGCATTAATTTGCATTTCTCTAATTAGTGATTTGGAGTATTCTTTCATATCACTATAGATAGCCTGGGTTTCTTCCTTTGAGAACTATGTATCCATCTCCTTAGGCCATTTATCAATTGGGGAATAGTTCTTTCTCTAATAAATTTGAATCAGTTTCCTTATGTATCTTACAAATGTGACCTTTATCAGAGAAATTTGGTGCAAAGGTTTTTTCTTTTAATCTTAACTTTTTTAGATTTGTTTGTGTAAAACCTTTTAATATTAATATTAATAATTGAATACTATTAATTAACCATATTTAATAATATTGATATTAATATACAGTCTATTTTATTTTCTGTGAGCCTCTCTATTCCTACTTATAGTCATGAACTTTTCTTTTATTCTTACATCTGCTAAGAAATTTTTCTAGGTTTCTCTGATTTGATTATGATCTGACCTTTTATAACTAGGTCACAAACTCATTTTGTATAAGGTGTGAGGTATTGGTATAAATCTAATTTCTTTTACTCATCTGTCCTGAGGCAGCTAGGAGGTGCAGTAATCACTTGATCTCTGTTTGCCTCAGTTTCCTTAACTTTAAAATGGGAGTAACAGTGCCTACCTTGAAGGGTTGTTATGAATATCAACTGAGATAATATTTTTAAAGTGTTTAGCATAGTGCCTAGTACATAGTAGATGCTATATAAATGTTTATTCCTTATTCCTTCCTTCCTTACACCAATAAGCTGAAGTCTGGAGTCTTTATGACTTGCAAATAGTAAGTGCTTAATAAGTGCTTGACCACCTTGGAATTGAAAAAAGAAGCTATTAGAAGGTTCATCAGCCCAGATGCTGTTGCAACTTGGAATGATGGCAGGAGAAGAGATGGAAAGACTGTGAGTGAGGTAGTGAAATAATGATGTTTGTCAAACATACTTGAGGTTCGTAGACTGTATTGTAGTGGTAATAGAGAGAACGTAATAGTATCATGCTTTGAACTTCAAAAGAGGAGAGAGATTGTTGAATGATGTTGGTATAATAGTGGTCTGAAGCATCAGTGAATATTTCTTATAAATCTGCTGTCAGTTGCATGTTTGGTTTACATAACTAAGAATATTTTATATTTCTCCCTTAAAACTAGCTTGCACATTGAAAATATGAAGCTTGCCTATGTATTTCTATTTTATGGTGTCATCTTTTGGCATAGTGTATTAAAAGAAACTGCTTTTTCTAAAAGGAATTTACTTTTTTGATGAATTAGTTTCCCATGAGAAATAACCCTCCTTTAATTTCTTCCTTAGATTGATGTTAGCCATTTCCTTGTATTTCCTGTGACTGCGGGTATGTTTCTTGTTAAAAATAAACACCACTGTATCTTAGAGCGTCTGTGATACTACTTCCTAATGAGAATGGGAAAATTCTGACAAACATTGCCTTTTTAAAAAGTCTCTAAGATCATAAGCAGCCAAATAGCAAGAAATATAATATTGTACTTTGAGATAATGTGAACTTTTATGTTCCAGAGAAAGGAAGGAGCAGTGATTTATAATTTTATTTTGTTACTTCTGACTTTTGAGTGTTTTATTTATGATGTAAATTATATTTGAATACATTTTATTTTCCTGTTCATTTTAAAACTTTGAAAACTCCAAAGGATGGTTTTTCAAATAATTTACCTAAATAATTATTTTTTTAAAATGTCATAAAGGTCAATTGGGATATTTTCCTTGTCATACAGTTATTTTTTTTAAATGCCTTTAAAATTGAATTTAACTACCTCATACCTATCAGAATGGCCCATATGACAACAAAGGAAAATGTTGGATGTTGAAGGGGATGTGGGAAAGCTGGGACTCTAATCCACTGTTGGAGTTGTGAAAAGATCCAACCATTCTAGAGAGCAATTTGGAACTATGCCCAAAGGGCTATAGAACTGTGTATACCCTTTGATCCAGCAATAGCACTGCTAGGTTTATATCCCAAAGATATCCCCCAAAAGAGAAAAGGACCTATTTGTACAAAAATATTTATAGCAGCTTTTTTTGTGGAGGTTAAGAATTGGAAATCAAAGGAATGCCCATCAATTGGGGAATGGCTAAACAAACTGTGGTGTATGATGATGATGGAATATTATTGTACTATAAGAAATGACAAGCAGGATGACTTCAGAAAGGCCTGGAATGACATGTATGAAATGATGTATAGTGAAGTGAGCAGAACCAAGAGAACATTGTGCACAGAAATGGCAATATTATTTAATGAAGAACTGTGGATGACTTGACTATTCTCAACAATACAATGATCTGGGGCAGCTAGGTGGCACAGTGAATAAAGCATAAGCCCTGGATTCAGGAGGACCTGAGTTCAAATCTGGCCTCAGATGCTTGATGCTTACTAGCTGTGTGACCCTGGGCAAATCACTTAACTCTCATTGCCCCACCAAAAAAAAAAAAGAAAGAAAGAAAGAACAATACAGTGATCCAATACAATCCCAAAGGACTATTATTATTATTATTGTTATTATTATTATTATTATTATTATTATTATTATTATTATTATTATTATTATTTTCAGGGCAATGAGAGTTAAGTGACTTGCCCAGAGCCACATAGCTAGTGTCAAGTGTCTGAGGCCAGATTTAAACTCAGGTCCTCCTGAATCCAGGGCTGGTGCTTTATCCACTGTGCCACCTAGCTGCCCCGCAAAGGACTATTGATGAAACATACTATCCACCTCCAAAGAAAGGACTGATATTGATGGAACAGAGTGAAGTATGCTATTTTTTACTTTCTTTCTTTCATTTTCTTTTATTCATATCTTCTTATACAAAATGACTAATTTGGAAACATTTCACATAATTGCACATTTGTTTTTGTTTTTATTTATTTATTTATTTTTTTAGTGAGGCAGTTGGCATTAAGTGACTTGTCCAGGGTCACACAGCTAGGAAGTGTTAAGTGTCTGAGGCCAGATTTGAACTCAGATACTCCTGACTCCAGGGCTGGTGTTTTATCCACTGTGCCACCTAGCTGCCCCCATAATTGCACATTTATAACCTATATTTGATTGCTTACTGCCTCAAGGAGGAGAGAGAGGAGGCAAGAATAGAATTTGAAACTCAAAGCTTTAAATAAAAATGTTTAAAAAAAAAAAAAGCAAAGCTGCTCTTCCTCTTGGCCCATGGTTCACATTGGTTTGTATATACCCTGGAGCCAGAATGGAGAAATTGGAGTACAGTTATCCCTTCCACATTGCAGGGGTTAGAGTTCAAGGCCACCATCTGGAAAATCTGCATAAAAGTTTTTGGTACTTCCTACCAGAGAAGAAATTGTGTATATTTATGGTATCAAAAGATAAAGTATGTTGATATTATTTTTAAAAAATTGAATTCAATTTTCTAAAGCTTGTTTAAAAGAGTTTTTATTAATGTCTTTGGTGCATTATCACAGTATTCCCTAGCAATCCTCCTGCTCTCCTTCCCCTTCCCAGTAAGTTATCCTATATAACAAATAATATTTTTTAAAAGACCATAAAGAAGAAAACAAAAAGAAGAGGGGAAAAATCAGCACAACTGCTCAGTACATTAAAAAGATTAAAAACGTGCTCAAAGGAACAGATTGGGAATGTCTGCTTGTTCTTTAAAATTTTGTAACATTCATTTTTTATTTGTATGTGGGTGTGGTTCTTTCCATTTATATTGTTGTAGTCTTTGTATATGTTGTTTTCTTGACTTTGCTCACTTCACTGTGCATCTGTTCATGTAGATCCTTCCATGTTTTTTTGTGTAGATCACACACATCATTTCTTACAGCACTGCATTCATGTACCAAAATTTGTTTAGCCTTTCCCCAATTAATGGATTTTTTTTTTTTTGTTCAGTTGTGTCTAACCCTCCATGACTTCCTGGACTTTTGTCCATGGAATTTTCTTGGCAAAAATACTGGAGATGTTTTCTATTTTCTTTTCTTTCTCTAGTGTGTCCCCATTTTACAGATGAGAAACTGAGGCAAATAGGGGTTAAGTGACTTGTCCAAGGTCACACAGGTATTATGTGCCTGAGACCAGATTTGAACTTGAATCTTTCTGACTTTAAGCTTGGTGCTCTATCCACTGAACCACCTAGCTATCCATCTGCCTAGATGCCTCAGTGGCATCTACTTTATTTCTAATTCTTTGCTATTACAAAAAGTGCTGCTAGAAATATCTTGGTGTATATAGGCACTTTATTCTTATCAGTGGCTACCAGAATGCTCTCCTGGGCTTTATTTAATCTCCAGAACTGATTATTTCTTCAAGATGGCATCAACTCTGAAACTCAAACTTTCTCAGTACTTCCTGCCCCTGGTGCCTTTCCCACTTTCTGATCAGAGAGGTTGTAAGGTGGACAACTGAGTTCTTCTCCTATATCCTCAACCATTTAAGGAAGCCATTTAGGGCATTTACCTTATCATCACTTCCTACCTTTGTGTCCTCTCCCTCCTCACTCTCTGCTTCTTTTTATGTGTTGTTCCCTCCCCCCTCCCCCATTAGATTATGAGCTCCTTAACGTCAGTGAATGTCATATGCTTTCCTTTGTATCCACAGTGCTTAGCACAGTTTCAGACAAGTAGTAGGTACTCAATAAATGTTTATTGGCTTTGACTCTATAGTTCGGTAATGTAATCTTTTCACATTTTAGTCACTTTATTCTCATGATTCCAAATTGCTTTCCAAAGTGGTTGTACCAATTCATTAGCTCCACCCACAATGCCAAGTCTCTACAACCTTGCCAGTATTGAGTATTTTCATTTTTTTATCTTAGCAAATTTCAGTCAATCAGTAAACATTTATTAAGTGCCTACTATGTGCCAGGCACTGTGCTAAACTTTGTGGATACAAAAAGAGGCAAAAAACAGTCCCTGCTCAAGGAGCTTACAAACTAATCAATTTGCAGGGCGTGAGGTGAAACTTCAGGGTTTTATTGATTCACTTCTCTAGTTGTTAGTGATTTGGAGCATCCTTTCATATGGTTGTTAATATTTAGTTTGGTGTTTTATATATATATGAAATCAAGAAAAGTATTTATAACCGTATATACATATATATATGGTTATAAATACTTTTCTTGATTTCATATATATATTCATATATTTGTTAATTATTTATGTATCTTGGATATGAAACACTTATGAGAGAATTTTGTTACAAAGAGTTTTTCCTATTCAACTTTTTATCCTTGGTGCATCTGTTTAAAAGCTTTGGTGCATCTGTTTAAAAGCTTTTCAATTTCATATAGTCAAAGTTATCTATTTTATCTTTTGTAATTGCCTCTCTCTTACCCATAACTGTGAAAGGTACAGGATCTACTTCTCTTCTATCTTTTTATAATATGATCTTTAGTATTAAAGTCACATATCTATTTAAAATGTATTGAGGACCACTTCTGGGTTTATATCCCAAAAATATCCCCTGTGGTAAAAATTATAATGCTCCGTATATCAAATTTTGGCCCTCACACCCCAAAAGAGAAAAAGATCTATTTGTACAAAAAAATTTCTAGTAGCTCTATTTTTGGTGGCTAAGAATTGGAAATCAAATGCCCATCAATTGGGGAATGGCTAAACAAGCTGTGGTATATGATGATAATGGAGTATTACTGTGCTATAAGAAATGAGAAGCAGGATAATTTCAGAAAGGCCTGTAAAAACTTGTATGAACTGATGTATAGTGAAGTGAGCAGAACCAAGAGAACTTCATGCACAGAGACAGCAATATTGTTTGATGAAGAACTGTGAATGACAACTATTCTCAACTATACAATGCTCCTAGGCAATCCCAAAGGACTATTGATAAAACATACTATCCACCTCCAAAGAAAGAACTGATATTGATGGAACACAGACTGAAGCATGCTGTTTTTCACTTTTTTTTTCATTTTTTTTCTTTTATTTGAGATTTCTTGTACAAAAGTACTGTTGTGGTAATGTTTTATATAAACGTACATGTATTACCCATAAGTGATTGCTTACTGCCTCAAGGAGGGGGAAGAGTAGGGAGGGAAGGAAGGATAAAAACTAGAACTCAAAACTATAAATGAAAATGTTACTTTAACTTTTTAATAAAAATATTACTTTAAAAAAATAAAATGTATTGAGGAGTATGTTGCTAGATTTTGGTCTAAGCCTAATTCTGCCAGTTTTTCCAGTTTTCCCAGAAATTTTTGTCATATAGGAAGTTTCGACCTAAGTAATTTATGTTTTTCTTTATTCAACATTGTGTTCCATTGTTTCTAATTTATCTTTATCTTGTCTATATCTCCTTTGTCTAGTCTATCTAAAATCTTGAAAATGTGACATCATATCGAGGTATTGGTATAGATTCACCATAAGGAGAACACTTTTGAGTTGTTTGTCCTGAAATCAATCATTGATTCACAGTTTATGGCTGTTTTTCCCCCAGTTTTTCTTTTCAGAGTATCAGAAGAAAATTTCCTTTTCCTAATATTTCTGGGAATATAGAAACTTTAAGGATATATGAAATTTAATTTATTTCTTCAAAGTAACTAAATAAAAATAAAGCTCACAAACTTGATTATGACGTTTGAATATTTTCTACAGGGGAGGGACTTCCATGTTAGAATATTGTTACCTGAAAATCTTCAACTAAAAAATGCAAGGTAAGGTAGTATTCTTCTTTCATTTAAAAGTGATGATACCATGAATCTTGTATTAAAACTCCACCTCATATATAAATTGAACCAAATTTTCCTGGGTAGAAAATCAAGTTATATGCAGTTCTCTTTCATGTAGATTGATATCTCCTTTTGTCATTCACCTGGAATCTGGATTGCAGCCTCTGTAGGGTTGGTCCAGCCTACCTCAGGAGGTAGGATTTTTCCATCTACTCACTAGCTTATAGCCTGTCTCACACAGTTCCTTTCCATCAGGTGAAAACTTATATGTGTTTTTTTTTAATACCAGTAGCAAAGCATTTCTTTCAGTCATTTGTTCAAGAACGCTTATTGAGTATGTGCATAATTTAATACTAAGTGGGCACAAAATCAAAGATGATATTGTGTCTGTATGAATCATTTAAGTTTAGGGGTAGTTCATAAGGCATAGAATATATGTCACACCCTTGGCAGCTAGCTTAAGAATGCCTTCTGTTGTTTACAGGGGAATTGGGTGAGAGAATATGGCTAGATAGGCATAAATTCAGTACTTTTTTCAGATATACTATTTCATCTGTGTGTAGGAAGCTCTAGGCGAGAAGCTTCCTCTTATTGTTGTTCAATGATAGCCATCTCTTAGTGACCCTGTAGACAACAGCACACTAATACTGTCTGTGGAGTTTTCTTGCCAAATAGAGTGGTTTGTCATTTTCTTCTATAGTGGATTAAGGCAAACAGAGGTTGTGACTAGCCCAGGGTCACACACCTAGTAAGTGTCTGAAGTCAAATTTGAACTCAGGGCTTCCTGACTCCAGGCCTAACATTCTATCCACTGAACCACCTGGCTGCCTTCTGGGAAATCTCAGGTTAAATGACTTGCCCAAGGTCACACAGCTAAGTGTCTGAGGCCACATTTGAACTCAGGTCTTCCTAACTCCAGACTTCCCCTTCCCCAGACCTCCCCTACCCATGCTGATGGGTACTTTCTCTTTAACTTGGAGTCATAGAGAGTTGCATGGGACATCAAGAGGTTAAGTGACTTGTCTAGAGTCATAAAGCTAGGTTAAAGTGGAATTGACCTCAGCTCTTCATAACTGCAAGGCCAGTTCTTTTTCTACTCTACCATACTAGCTCTCCATTACTTCTTAAAAAAACAAAGCAAAACAAAACAAACAAAACAAACAAACAAAAAACTCCATGTTGGTAGTTGATTTTTGCCACTTTCGAAGATGAAAGATATTCCATGATTGTGGCCTGGCTTTTTAAATGGACTTGTGGAAGTTCAGATTTGGAAAGAACCTTGGTAGTAATCTAGTCCCAAGTCTTACCCACTACCTTCTAAGGAGCCCATTCTACTTCCCAAGTAGTGCCGATCAGGAGGAAGGCTTTCTTTTACCTCTTGCCTCAGTTGTCCTCTTTGAAGCTTCTCCCATTGCTCCTGGTTGGTTGATTGGTTGTTGTTCTTCCTTCTGGAAGAGGACCAAAATGACATCACTTTGCTCTTAATCCTGCCCTCTGGGCCAACCCAAACTCTAAATCCTTTTTCCTAGTCACTGCCTTTCAGAGAGTTAAATACAGCTATAGTGTTTCTCTTGCCTTCCATCCTACAACTTCTCCAAGCTAAATATCACCACTTCCTGTAACTTACCCTTCCTGACCTCACCTAGAGCTTATCATTACCCTTCTTGCCCTTCTCTGGATACACCTTTCTACAAATATGGCATCCAGAACTGAACACAATATCCCAGATGTGATCTGACTAGGAAGGAAATACAGGGGATGCTATCTCCTCTATGAATATACATCTGATAGAGTATAATAAACAGCTTTGTTGGTTTTATTTAACTTTTAAAATTTTTGTTTAACTCCTTTTGGGAGAAGAAGCTCATTCAGTAGGAAAATGTTTGAGTTCAGGGGTCAGCTAGGTGACATGGTGGATAAAGCACTGGCTCTGAATTCAGGAGGACCTGAGTTCAAATCTGGCCTTAGACACTAGACACTCACTAGCTGTGTGACCCTGGGCAAGTCACTTAACCCTCATTGCCTCGCAAAAAAAAAAGAAAAGAAAAGAAAAGAAAATATTTGAGTTCTGTTGTTAAGGATGATACTATCTTGGTAAGTTATAATTACCATGTATTGTCCTTAAATTAATCATATTTTGATGTAGTAGAAAGAATATTGGACTGGCAATCAGGAAAGAGCTGGGTTAAAAACTCTAGTTCTGATACTTATTAATTATAAGACTAAACAAATTACTTAGCCTTTTTCCTTCTCTGTAAAATGGGAATAAGAATTCATGGTGGCATGCATATCCCCTCACAGGGGAACTAGATGGCGTACTGGATAGAGCTCCAAACCTGGAATTAGGAAGACTAGAGTTCAAATTTTGCTTCAGACATTAGTTGTGGCATCCTGGGCAAGTCACTTATCCTGTTTACCTCAGTTTCCTCATCTTTAAAATGGTGATAATAATAGCATCTAAATCCCAGGGCTGTCATTAGGATCAACTGAGATGATAATTATAAAGTGCTTAGTACAGTGCCTGGCATAGAGTAAGTGCTATGTAAATGTTAGATATTATTATTATTATTATTATTATTATTATTAAAGTCTTTTGCAAACCTTAAAGCACTATATAAAAATCACTTTTAAAAAAATCTCATATGCTGATTGAAATCCTTTATATTACTGCCTAAACTTTAAAAAATCATGGTAATAAAATTCATATTTTTAAATGCTTTAAAGATAGCTACAATTAACACTAACATTTTGAAGACAGTATTTTAAATATAAGTAATAAAATTAAATTGTTAGAATTATGTTTATTTTCTTTCTTTGGTACATACGTATAAATGTCTGTGTTTTTATCATATAAAGAAACTTTAAAACAATGTTTTGAGTGAGGACAAAACCATGTATCACCTATAAAAACAACAAAAAACCTTGTGTTCCATTTTTAATTTTTAGAATACTCTGTAGTTGGCAGCTGAAGACAATACTGGATGGATATCATCAGATATTAAACCAAGTATGTCTTTTAAAAAATATCTTAATATAGATGAGCAAAAAGCAATGATTTTATTATTTGGTAAGAACTGTAACTGATAATATGTGTGTATATAATATATATATATATCAAAGCTTCAGATCACTGGAATAATAGGAATCATTAATTTGTATATGTATATTTAGGAATTGATTGTATAGACAACACAGGTAATAAGTGAATATGCTACACATGATTATTTTTAAGTTTAGATTCTCAATTCATAAAGGTGTTTGTATATATTGGAGAGCTTTAAATTAATAAGATATTTTAAAGTCATGTTAAAATGTTAAAGAGTAAACCCCCCCTTTTAGAAAAAAAGTTATTTATATTCTCCATATAAAGTTGATACCCAGGGGCAGCTAGGTGGCGCACTGGATAAAGCACTGGCCCTGGATTCAGGAGGACCTGGGTTCAAATCTGGCCTCAGACACTTGACACTTAGTAGCTGTGTGACCCTGGGCAAGTTACTTGACCCTCACTGCCCCTCAAAAAAAAAAAGTCGATACACAGCTGTTTTGTTATTTTCTCTACATTTAACTTTCTTTCCATATTCATATATGGATACATATTTTGTATTAAAATATTTTCCCCTAATTATTATTTATTGCCCAATCTTAAAATAAAGTTTTGTTTTGACATGATTAATTAGTAAAATTGAGCCTCAAAAGTATATTAAAGTCCTTTCTGCCTTGTATGATCAATTCTTCCCTCTCTGGCACTACAATTACTATGTATTTTAATTGGATGTTTAAATTAGTGCTTCATTTTGACTATCCTGCTGTATTTTTGTTCAGATGGACTATTCTCACCATGTGCTTACAATTGAAGTCAAATGACTTGCTCAGGGTTTGAAATCATCTTCCTGACTCCAGCTCCATTGCTTTGTCCACCATGTCACCTTTCTGCCTATCTTGAAGGAAGTCAGAGATTTGCAGGCAGAGAGAGATGAGGAGGGAGAGCAGTCTAGGGAGGAGGAGAGCAGGGCAAAGTCATGGAGATGAGAAATGGAGCATCATATGGGAAAAACAGCAAGTGGTCTAGGATGGCCTGATAGGAGATTGTGGAAGTGAATGATGTGTAAGAAGATTGGAAATCTATGAAAGAACAAGATTATTATGAACAAGAATCAGTAGAGTCTATTGAGGAGTGCCATGAACAGACCTATGATTTTGAAAAAATCACTTTGACAGCTATTTAGAAGTTGGATTAGAATGGGGAGAGATTTGAGTCGGGGAGACCAATTAGGAAGATAATATAATATTCTGCTCAATGTTTATTTTTCATCCACTTTTTGTTTTTCTTATGTTTATCATGAGGCTGATCTCTTTCGAGTAACTATGAGAAGTTGGTTTTTACAAACAACATCATTATAGGGCTTCTCTGTTAATGAGGATTCTCTTCAATTTGGCCTTTGCCCAAGATAGCCTTCATGTAGGACATCCCTGACATTAGTGAACATTAGTGGTATTTGTTGCTTGTTTTCTTGTTGATACTCAGCAGATTGTTGAACAAAGTTGTCTCTGTAATTGCATTTGCCATAGAATTTTATAGTTTTAATGTAATGTATACATAAGAAACAATTTGGTTGATAAATATACATATTACATACTATGGAGAAATAGGCCAGATTCTCCAAACTAATTCTACATATACCTTGATACTTGGTAATTTTAAATAGGTATTTTCATTTTCTTCTCTTTTTTCATTCTTTTGTTTCTGTTTGACTGATTCTGGATGTCTCATATAGTCATTAGCTTCCACCTGCCCAATTCTAATTGTTTTATATGTCAGAGACTTTAAAAAGCACTTAAAAAAAATCTCATTTGATTCTCACAACAACCCTTGAAACTAGGTGCTATTATTATCCCCATTTTAAAGTTGAGAAAACTGAGGTTAAGTGACTTGTCCAAGGTCACACATCTAGTAAATGTCTGAATCAGGTCTTTCTGACTCCAGGCCCAGAACTCATCCATGGTGCCACCTAACTAATTCAGAAAATGGAACCAGAAATCATCCAATTCTAATTTTTAAGGAATTAGTTTCTTTAGTCACTTTTGTACCTCCTTTTCCATTTGGCCAATTCTACTTTTTAAGAAGCTGTATTCTTCATTGGATTTTTTCCCCATTTGTCCAATTGTATTTTTTAAGGAAGTTTTTCTTTGGTCAGTTTTTGTGCTTGCTTTTCCAAGCTGTTGATTCTTTTTTCATATATGTCTTGCATACCTCTCATTTCTTTTCCCATTTTTTCTTCTGCCTCTTTGATTTTCAAAATCATTTTTGAGCTTTTCCAAGAAGGCTTTTTCGCCTTCAGAACGATTCATCTTCCCATTTGAGGCTTTGCTTATAGGCATTTTGACGATGTTGTCATTTTCTGAGTTTGTTGCCATAGTAGTTTTCTATGGTGAGGGTTCTTTTCTGTTTCTTACTCATACTTAGCCTATTTTGTGACTTTTAAAGTTGATATCTGCTACTGGGACACAGGGGGCACTGTCCCAAGCTTCTTGTGCTGGGAGCCAGGGGCCTGGTCACTGGGTTTTTGTGCTAGAGCCTTGGGGGTTTGTAGTTTGCTCACTGCACTGGAGTGGTCCTGCCTGGTCACATCTGTTGTGTAAGGCAAAACTTCTTAAACTGTGGGGGTCACAAAAAAATTGGCAGCAGTAAAAGGTTTTGTATACCTATTTTATAAACCTGGGGTTTTGTAAAAATTTATCAGGCAAAAAGGGGTTGCAAGTGGAAAAAGTTTAAGAAGCCTTGGTATGGAACACCCCAGCTGGCAGATTGCCTTCTGCACTGGGGCTAGGGACCTCACAACTGGCCTGATGTACCACTAGACTACTAATCTAGGACCACGGGGCCTCAGCTGCTGATCTGTGCTGTGACTGAGAACCTTTTTCTGGCTTGCCTGGAAACCCTCTGCCTTGCACTGAGCTCCCCTTTTACCCAAGTGAGAAAGGACTTTCCTGAAATCCTTCTAAATTACCTTAAACTGGAAGGTTGTTTCACTCTGTCTTTCTGTAGGTTCAGAATCCATTTAGAGGCTTAATTTAATGGTTTTTTTCTGAGGGAAACTAGGAAAAGCTCAGACAACTTCCTGGCTTCTTTCTACCATCTTGGCTCTGCCTCAATACTTGGTACCTTCAATGTAAATTTGATCATGGGGTGGATGGACAAAATGGTTTTGTGAAATATAATTTAAGATCAAGAATTTAAAATAGCCCAAGGTTTTCAGACTACTTAGAAACCTCATGTATAAATACTTTAAGAGTCAGAAGCTATTGAAAAATAAAACTAACAAAATCTTGATGTGAAATGATTGATTACCAAAGTGGGAATTGTTTCCAAATCATCTGTGTGCTAACAGTCAGTTCACTGAGTAGTTGAAGCATAGGTCAAAATGACTGGGAAATTAGAAAAAGGAAAATTTAGAAATGTGGTAGCATTGCTTACCTGTTAAAACAAGTTGTCAGCCAAAAAATTCAGAAATTGACAAAAGTAAAGATATTAACTCAGACTGTTACCATTTCTTAGAAACATTTAATTTATACAAAACATTCATAATAATGAATAAGCCAGGAGGGTTCAGAAATCTGCCATAGCCAATGTTAATAATTACGTTGTAATTCTCACCTATAGGGAAAAAAAGAAGAGAAATTATAAGTGGTCAGTAGAGAATAGACCACCTACTCAAAACTCTCAATGCAGCTATATAGCAGATGGCATAGTGGAAAGAGTCCTGGATTTGGAGTCAGAATAACTAGGTTCAAATCCTGGTCATATCAGTTAATACTTGAGTGACTTTGGGCAAGTGACTTGACCGTTATGCTCAAAAAGTGAAGAAATTAGACTAAGTGACCTTGAATATCCCATCCAAATGTGTGATTCTATTTATCATTAAACTGTATCCATTGTAAGTTTGTTACCCTTTAAAATTTTTTTTTTCAAAAAAGAAAAGGAAAGTTCATTTGTTAAACTCATGCAGAATTATTTACAATAGGGGTTTAATAGGTAAATCACTTATCTTCTGTTGGCCTCATTTGCCTCATGAAATGAAGGGACTTGGCTAGACTAGATGACCCTATGAGATCCTCTGCAACTCTGAATTTACCACTTATATGTATTCAACAACCTTGATTTTAAAAATATTTTTTTTTTTCCTAAAGGAAGAGGAGAAAAAATTCATTTGTTGACCTTGTTCAGAATTACTCGCAGTATTGGTTCAATAGCTAACAAAAGGTAACTGGCAATACAATACAATGTTAAGCAGAAGAATAATTCAGGGTTTCAGCTGAAGGGAGAAGACAATGTAAAATCTTCCTTTTCATTGCTTTCTTTTATTCTGTGATTCTTACAGGGTTTAAAAAATAAATTATATGGGATTTCAATGAGCTTTAGACATTATTTTTAAATATTCATTCTGCTTTTGTAAGTTTGTCTTTTCACCTTTTTCCAACAGTTGTTGCTTTCTCTTAGAGGACTGACTAGTTTGCTATAGGATGATTCTGTCACAGAAATAATGATGGTTATTAGTCTTCAAGGTCATGAGAGGGAATCAAAACAGTATATAAAGTTTTGCTCTTTACTAATTTTGAATCCATTCGTTCTAATTTCATTTTTCAACTATATGAGTTTCTTTTCTTCCCCTTTATTAAACACAATGTTTTTAGATTTTAATTAACCTATTTCTTTCCCTCTCTCCTTTTAGCTGGATGAAAATGTACAATCAGGTTGCAATCTAGTCTTAAGGATTGTAGGAAAAATTCAATTAACTTCAATTCAGCAAACATTTATTAAACACCTCCTATAAGTAGAGCATTATGCTAAGACTGGGGGGGGGAGATAATAAGATTAGATAAAAGGTAGGTGTTACCCACAGGGAGTTCACAATCTATTAAACAAATAAGGTAGGTACTATGGTATTAGTAGAATAGGTCTCAGATTAATATCCTCCATTGACATTTATTTGAGGGCTGTTTATTGGAATTTTAAAAATTTGTTTTTATTAAGAACCCTACTATATATCCCATAAAGATAATTGTCAAAATGTTAATATTTTATATAGTTACTATACTTAAGAGATGCGAATGTGTTTAATTTGTTATTTAATTTTTCACATTCAGATTGACCTACATTTTAATTCCAACGAACAAGTAAAATTAATTGGAACTGTTGTTTAATTTAGAGATTGCAGTACTCTCCTGACCTGGTGAGCTTTATGATGGAGTTGAAGATGATTTTGGTAAGAAATTTATTCTGACTGTATTACCGTTCTATAGGTTTTTACTGTTTCTCTAACTGGCATAATTAGAATTTCAGATTCTCTCCTACCACCCTATAAAATTACTGATTGGGTTAGGGTAGGTAGCAACCGGCTACCCTTAACCTATGTCCATCCCCCTAACCTATGTTAATTCCTGGTGGAATTTGTTTGATTAAATAATAAACTAATACATGGATAGTACTTACTATTTGCTCTGGCCAGTTGATGAAGGTCATGAATGTACAATAAAAGTCCTTTCAAAGAACTTTTGGAAAATCCAGGGAAAGGTTAGATATTATGCTTAAAAATGGAAAAGAGGTGCCAGATTCCCCAAGATAGGTGTGTGTGTAAATTTAGTAAGCTAAGAAACATTTGAATAATAATTCTAGAATTATTGAATTTTTTAAATTACATAGCACTTTTATTTTTAATAACTGTGATTAAAAAAAGAAAAGTTTAATGAGGCATGGAAAGAGATTAAAATTAATAGCTAAGTGAGACCCTAAGCAGTATGCTTACATTCTCTGGACTTCAGTTTCCTTATCTGTAAATGAGTTGGTTAGATCAAGTGATCTTGAAGATCCTTGTTTAGCCTCTGTAAAAATAAGTTTTTGCATTATGTGATTCTTAATCCAGGACACACATATACACATATATACATGTGTATGTATATAAATGTGTGTGTGTGTGTGTGTGTGTGTGTGTGTGTGTGAAAGAGAGAGAGATTATGGGCAGTTAGGTAGCCCAGTGGATACAGCACTGGGTCTGGAGTCAGGAAGACCTGAATTCAAATGCAGCTTCAAGCACTCATTAGCTGTGGGATCCTTGACAATTCATTTAACCCAGTTTGCCTCAGTTCCTAATCTGTAAAATGAGCTGGAGAAGGAAATGATAAACCATTCCAGTATCTCTGCCAAGAAAACAACAAACTCTGTGTGTGTGTGTGTGTGTGTGTGTGTGTGTGTGTGTGTGTGTGTGTGTATCAGTTAGATGATGAGGTGGATACAGGGCTGGGCCTGAAGTCAGAGACTCATTGTCTTGAGTTCAAATCTAGCCTCAGATGCTTACTAGCTGTGTCACCCTGGGCAAGTCATTTAATCTTGTTTGCCTCAGTTTTTCTGTAAAATGAACTGGAGAAGGAAATGGCAAATTGCTTCAGAATTGTTACCAAGAAAAGCCAAAATGGGGTCAGGTCACAAAGAGTTGGACATGACTGAAACAAATGAACAGCAGAAACTATGTGTGTATGTATGTCCTAAGAATGGAGAAGAATTTCAAGATATTTTTATTTATATTTACATTACTAAGAACAAATGCTTTTGAAAGAGAAATATTCATAAACTAAACACCTTAATGATGTATTTCCTTATAATCTGATGTTTAACATGTGCCAGTAGTAAAACATTGAGAAGTAAAAAATTAACTTGTGTAAGGGATGTTTCCTTTTTTCTTTAGTAAAATTAGGAGAATTTTTTTAAAAACCCTACAAGTCAAGCTGTAGCATGATGCAAAAAAAGTTAAATGTATCTGGGAACTAGAGTAAAGTTATACAACTTTACCCTATTAAGCAGTCATTATGGAAAACTATTTTTTACCTAAGCCATCAGTCATACATATACTTATCACATAATTTGAAGGAATAATGATTATATATTTAAAAAGTCAGAGAATTATAATATGGCTTAGGTAAAAAATAATTATTTTATTATTAAAAATTAATAATTAATTTTTTAAAATAAAAAATAATTGTTTTAGTTTAATGTAAAAATATTTTTGTCATCTCATATAAACACAGGAATGACTCAGTTGGAACTTTAACCATTAGAACTACTGAGGCATGTTTCTAAGTTGCATGAAATGTTTAACATTATATGTTTCCTATACATCTTTATAGGAAAATGTGATCCTTCCTTTTAAACTTAGCATACTTGTTAAAAAAAATAAACAAGAATAGATTTCTGATTTTGTTGCTCATTGAAAATGTAGTTCTCAGGGCAGCTAGATGGTTCAGTGGATAAAGCACTGGCCCTGGATTCAGGAGTACCTGAGTTCAAATCTGGCCTGAGACACTTGACACTTATTAGCTGTGTGACCCTGGGCAAATCACTTAACCCTCATTGTCCCACAAAACAAAACAAAAAATGAAAACAGAGCTCTCTTAAAAATGTAAGGTTATTAGTGAGATCTTCTTGGATTGCTAGTAATAAGACAAGATTTGTCACTGATGAAGAAATGATATGATTGATTTTAATGATTTAAGCAGTTAGCAAATTTATATTGATTGACATCAGGGTAACCGTATAAATTTTATGTTGTTTTTTAAATTCTTACCCCTTCCCCCACCCCCACCCCCTAAAAATGGATCGCATCTCTTTTTGCAGGTAGTTACTAGTTTTATCTTTTCTGTGGAGATTGAATAGCAAGGATGATAATCCTGAATCACTGACTGTACCTTGAATAGTTTGCTATGAAATTTTTTTTTTCTATAGCTGTTTGGTTAGAATGCCTTCATTACTCTCCCTATTTATTATATCATTTTTCCTCTAAAAGACATTACTCTTAATCAGCACATCAACATAATTTGTAGTGGACGTTTATTTTTCTTTTATGCTTATATCCTGGACTGGACATGAAGTTCAGTAGAGGTATATGATATCATTGGGTTGATGATTGGCCTCTCCTGTTGTAGAGAATCAATTCTGAGAAAGATTGGCTTTAGTAGCCTGTTTTTTAAGCCATAGAAAATAGACCTGGCTTTTTTGTAACAAATTACTTAAGATACAGATACTAATGAAGCTTGATTATTCTGAGCCCTACTTTTTAAAACCTAGAGAGTACATTGAGTTATTTGGCATTACCTTCCCATCTTATAGTCTTAATTATAATAGCAATTTTGTGATTATAGACCTATCTTGATTTTTTCCCCCAAAAAAACAAAAACTACAAAGAAAATCTACTTTGATAATGGTGTTTAGGGAAGGGGATGGTGATGGTTAGTTTTCCCTTATCATGAAGCAGTATGATATAAGGGGAATAGGAAATTCTGGAGATTTCTGTTCAACTCTGACCTTAAACACTAGCTGTATGACAAGAGGCAAGTTATTTAACTTCTGAGAGACTTTGTTTTTTATCATTTGCAAAGTGGGAGTACTAAATCTTACCTCATGAGCTTATTATTTGCAAAGCACTTCACAATCTTGAAAATGTTACATATAAATGAATTAGTTTATTATTAATAAGCATGAAGGATTTTCTAGTTTATAGTCTTTCTGAATAAAACCTGGAATTTCAGAAAAATAGCTATGACATTTGTAAATAAAGCAAACATTACTCATTTCCCTTGTAACAACAAAAATACTTAATATTTAAAATTATACTTTTGGGTTTCTGGTTATTTTCAGCACAGTATTAAGTATCTTTAATAAAAATCAGTGTGTTATATTGGAGAAACAGTTTTCTGAGCTAGGAAGACCAATGGTCACATTTCATCCCTGACCCATATTGCCTGTGTAACCCAGAGCAGTCCAACTCAAATCCTCTTAATTGTGTCAGATCATCTGTAGTTCCTTCCACCCTGGAAAGCACATGTCCAATTAAAAAAACTCACATTTTATAATGTTATTAAAAAGGACATAGATTTCTTGTTTTTCAGACATGTATATTCTCATTAGGTCTTTATTGTACTACAGGAATTTATATGTAGGCATTCATGAGCTCGTAGATTTAAAGCCTGAAGGGACCTCCATGTTTCCATTTTACAAGTGAAAAAACAAAGGCCAAGAGAGGTCGTACCTTCACGCAGGGAGTAAATAACAGAGTAATTCAAATCCAGGTGTTCACTGGATTGCAAATCCAGTGTTTTTAATTTTCCCCATTGTACCATCCTGTCGCTTATAGGATTATAGATTTAGAATTTGGTAGTGACCTTCTAGGCCCACTGAGTCCAGCCCCCTGATATAAAGGTATAAAATAAAGGTTATAAAAAGGTCATACAGTTAGTATCTTTGGATTTGAACTAGGATCTTCCTAACCAAATCTCGTATTGCATCGGCTAAGCTTCTTAAACTGTGGGTTGCCATCCCATATGTGATCATGTAACTGAATGTGGGGGGTCACATAACTGAACAATGTACTTTCACCTTGGAATAGTTTTAGAACTAGAAAAGTCCTTTTGGTTATTAGCCTTAAGACTTTGTTTTCTAAAATAATAAATGCAATGTTTTTTTAGTTTATGAATTTCTATTTTAAACCTGAAAATCTGTCAATTATTGTAATTTTATGATGTTGAAAAAGTTTTTAAAATATAATTTCAGTGTCAATAATCATTTTATTAATAATGCTAGTATTTTATTAATAAAAGAGGTCAGTGGCACTCTCAAATGCCCAAGACCCCTCATAAGGGTGGACTCACAGTTTATATGCCCTTGGAAGAGTGGGTGTTCCTGAGGGTGATAATAAACTTTGATTGGCTGACAACTAGTGAGAGAATGAATATTACAGTGAGAAATGGAATCACTCCAATGAGAGGCTGAGAGAGTGACTTTATGTTACTCTTGGACAGACTATCTCTATACATAGATCACCCCCAACTTCTGGCAATCTAATCAAAGGATTTATCCCCACCTAAACTGAGTAGAACACAATGAACTTCCCTGTCTTAGATTAAATTCCTTAGAAGGTTGGGTGGTGTCTGACCAAGATTGAGGAGAGTTAATTCAATCTCCTCAGTAATGTCTTTTAAGAGATGAACTTTGAAATGAAGACTATAGAAAAGGGGGGGGGGACTCTGGATCTTCCACAAATAATTAGTTATTAATAATCATTTCATTCATTTTCACCATAATTTTCTGTGGAGAATAATAGCTTTGCTAAATGTAAGGGTCCCAAGAATAGAATGAAAATACCTTTTCTGTCATTACTGCTGTCTTCTCACCAAACCTGCAATTTTATTACTGTGGGGATCTTCTTTCTAGGAAAGCTATTTCCTCTACCAGTGCAGAGCAACAGTTGCTTTAATTTAGCATTAAGAATTGCCTGGATTGCACTAAGAGGTTGTAACTTAGGTCATACTATGGGTTAAAATTTGATGGCTCTCTTTTTCTGCTTTTCTCTTTCCCTCCCAACTTGGATTTTTTTTTTTCTGAAAACTTAAATTTTCTGTCTCATCCCCAATGTTTTTCTTGTCAATTCCTTTCCTCCTTCTGTTGCACTCCTACACTTTCGTAATGCCTTCTGGCTTTTCTGACAATGTGAACACCAAAGTAATTTGTAAATATTTCTTACAGTCAATAAAATTGAGAGTATCTTAAAATATTTTTTCAAATGCCAAATTTGTAAACGTTAGCAACTTTAAAATGGAGCAGTATTCATTCTTACTGCCAACTGCTCATCGTTGTTGATTTTGATCTTGTTTTCTTTATCGATTTAGTTGTAAGTTTTTAACTATATCGCCTTAGAGAGATCAATAGAGGGCAATGTAGCCATTACTCTAGTGTATCAATGATGTGAGTCCTTCATCCATTGGGTGCTTATTATGATCCATCCATGCCACTTCAGACCATGTGATTCTTTTCTGGGTCATCTTTTGGATCTTCCATATGGATCAGAGTAGGGAGGGCCTTACTCTCATCCTCTTGACTTCTGGGTGGTGCAATGGATAGTGTACTGAACATGGACATAAGAAGACCTAGGTTCATATGTGGCATCAGACACTTATTAGTTGTATGATCCCAGCCAAGTCGCTTAAATCTCTGCCTGCCTCAGTTTCCTTATCTGTAAATTGGGAATAATAACAGCACCTACTTCCCAGGGGTGCTATGAGGAAAACATGATATAATATTTGTGAAGTACTTTGCAATCTTGAATATACTGTATAAATGCTACCAATCAATTATCATCACTGACATGTGGGCATGATTTTTCAAGATGACTTTTGAGTTATTGATGTGTGATGAAAAGCCCTGTTGAGGAAAAAAATAGTATATGATACTAGAGCCAAAGAATGGAAGGAATTAGGACATGAATAATTAGAACAGTTATTTTGTTTCTTTATTTGGATAAGGATGTAGTGAGTTCCTACTTTTGTGCCAATGAAGCCACTTGGAGCATTTCATATATTACGGTTTTCTGATGAAAGTTTGAAAAGGATAAAGAAGTAGAAAAGTTTGAGGATAGTTATTATTAGATGAACTTTTGTATAGCCTGAATGACATTTGATGGATGGTGAAAGCTTAGAAATCTTAAATTCACATCCCCCCACCCAGCATCCTCACTGCCTTTGTTTAAATCACCTGATAAATTCTTTAACTTTCTCATAACTGAGAAGAGGTTTGAGTCAGCTGGATTTATGGGGGTTTGGGATTAGCCCAGAGAATTTAATGAAATTGTTTCTAGTAATTTGGTACTGATCCCATCGCACTGGAGCTGATGTGTGTATGTGTATTTGTCTTTTTTTTCAAACAGGAAGTTGCACTGAAGAATAAACAAGAGCTGTACGCACCACCCCCTCCTCCTCAGTACTACTCTTGTCTTGTTGAAGAAATAGAAGCTCTGGGTTGGGATAAGTATGCTTATTATTTAATGTTTCTTCAGTACTTAGGACGCCTGTGATTTCATTGTAACAAGTGATCCCCGATACAGGTCACACTGCGTTTTGACTTTAGTAGGTGATCTCTGAGAGTTGCTGTGATTGAAAAACACACTTCTTTGTGATTAGAACTAGTAACGGCTAACCTAGTGATGAGACGTTCTACACTTAACTAGCAAGACCGGTCCTCGGGCATCAGACATCTAGCCCGTTCTCGGGCCCATATTCAGAGTCTTTTAGCTTGAAAGCACCTGTCAGTGTACCTCCATTGGCATGGATTTTCAAATCTCAGCGCCCACCCCCATGTGGCTCTGGGGCATCTGAATAGGATTTGACTGTGTTTTTGATAACAATATTAGGACTTAATATATTTCAGAAATGCCTTTATATTTTTTTTGCTCAACAAAATTCAACATGTTGCCTTCAGAGAAATGTTTGTTCATTTATTTTTTTTTTTGGGGGGGGAGGCGTGCAATGAGAGTTAAGTGACTTGCCCAGAGTCACACAGCTAGTAAATGTCAAGTGTTTGAGGTCAGATTTGCACTCAGATCCTCCTGAATCCAGGGCTGGTGCTTTGTCCACTACACCACCTAAGCTGCCCCTGTTCATTTAATTTTATAATTGTAGGTTAAAAGTATTTCATTACACTGTGAGTTCTTATCCTCTTTTTGACTGCTGTAAAATTATGAACTAAGGGGTTATCTTACTGAAATAGAGCTGGGATCTCATCAGGTTGAAGGTTCCTCCAACCATACAGATCACCACCTATTTAAGCTTGCCACGTTCTCCCAAAAGTCAGTCTAGGTTGTCCACCCCATCCTCTGGATGCCTTCCTCCATTTCTCCTGATTTTGTTCACTTGTCCTGCCTTGTTCTTACTATAGGACCAGCCTATTGTCTCTTTCTTATAAATCATAGGTTCACATATAATCCTCTTTTTGTATGTGCAATAAAATCAATCTGGCTGTGGTTTCTATAATGGATAAGACTTGTGGTTAAATAGAAACATGAAAACCTTTAGAATGCTGGTATGGAGGCCTTGGCTTGGCTAAGATGGTGGCTTCATACTCTAAGTGACTGATTAGAGGGAAAGCTCTAACCCATCATTTTACAGATGAAGAAAGCAAGGCCCTATAAATAAATTGCCAAGGGCACCCAAGTAGCAAGTGGCAGAGGAAGATTGCCAAATTCCTTTCTCTTTTTTGGAGTCTAAAGTGATTCCAAGATTTTGATTATGGGATCATGGAGGATGGTATTGCTTTTGATAGAAATGAGGAATTTAAAGGGTAGGGCAAGGAGCTATCAATTTTATTTTATTTTTTATCAAGTTGAATTTGAAGTCATGACAGGGCATCTCAGTAGAGACATCTTGGGAGAAGGTAGAGACGTGGAATTGGAAATCAGTAGAGTGTGGAACTAGAGATGTAGTTTTGTTAACCATGAGCACAGAAGCTAAAATTGAAATTGAGAGTGGGTTACAAGTATATAAATGTAACTAGAGAAGAGAACGTTAAGGATTGTGCTTTGTAGGAAGGTTGGAAGAGAACCAGGCGAGTTCATTGCTGTGAAAGCCAAGTGAGACAGTTTCAAGGAGAGGTTGATCAACACTGTCAAATGCAATTGAAAGGTCAAAGAGGGTGAAGATTTATACAGATTAGTAAGTCTCCTTATAATGATGTCGTTAGCAGGAGAGCCAGTTTAGTTCATTAGTGGGAGCCAATTTCTAAGCAATGAATGAAAAGGAAGTGGGGAGTTTTTCTTTTTGGTCTACTGCTTGATTTTCTATATCTGGCACAATTTATTTTAAATCCTTGGCACATCATAATTTGAATGACTAACTCAAATGATTGTAAACTTGAGGGCTTTTCAGAATTATAATGTTAGCTAGAATCTATTAATATTTGGGAAAATTTGTACAAGATTTTCATCCTATGGAACTAAGAAGCATGTAGCTGCTTGAGGGTAAGAATTGTCTTTTGTTTTATCTTGGATCCCCAGCACAGTGTAGATATTTTCATAAGAAATTATTGGATTGGAATTTATCTTCCCTCTCAAACTTGCCCCTCTTCTGAAGTCCCCAGTTTCTCTTTAGGCCCTCACTTTCCTTCCAGTCATCCATATTTGTGGTCTCAGTCATCCTTGATTTGTCTTTCTTCCATAATTCCAATTCTTGTTGATTTTACTTCTGCAACATCCCTCATATCTGTCTCCCCTACACTTGCATGATCACTCCTTTTGTTTAGGCCCTCATCATCTCTACTGAAATATTGCAATTGCCTCTTAATTGGTTTATATTCCTCCAGTCTCTCCCCTCTCCAAATATTCTCTGCAACGCTACCAAATTAATATTAGGAAGATCCAGGCTTTACCGTGAAAATCCCCAATTCAGAAATCTTCAGCAGTGCCCTGTTATCTCTCAGATAAATACAGACCTCTCAGCTTGTCACTTAAAGCCTCCCACAGTCCCACAGCTTGCTTAGTTAAGTATTATTTCATATTGTTGTTTATGAATTCTGTGCTCTAGTTTAACCTGGCCTAATTACTGAATATTCTGTCTCCTTTCTTCCTGCCTTTTTACAGACTGTTATTCCCTCGTGCCTAGAATTTACTCACTCCTTATTTACCTCTCTCTTGGAATCTTAGTTCCCTTCACAGCTCACTCAGGTGCCAGCTTTTACCTGAAACCTTTATTAAATCCAGTTGATGGTTGTCTTACCCTCCTCAAATTACCTTGTTTTTTCTTGTCTGTATGTGTGTGTAGCTGTATTTCCTTCAGTAGAATGTAACAACAAAACTTAGCACAATCTTAGCAGCAATTTTACTTCTAGATTTGAATCAAATAAAAGTATGTATATTATATTTGGTTTTAAATGTATAATTTGGAGTGGAATGCTCTCCTGTAATAGGGAATTTTGAAACTTTAGTATGACAGTATAAGAAAGCCATTCTGTTTTTTAGAAGATAATATAGACAATTATCTATATAATTATAATATAGGCCTCTATTTTGGGGGGGTTTTTGTGAGGCAGTTGGGGTTAAGTGACTTGCCCAGGGTCACACAGCTAGTAAATGTCAAGTGTCTGAGGCCACATTTGAACTCAGGTTCTCCTGAATCCAGGGCCAGTGCTCTATCCACTGCACCACCTAGCTGCCCCCGACAAGCTCTCTTTTTAAATAAAAAATCTGGTAGTTTGACTTTACAGAATCCTTTTTGTCAAAAGAGTGTGGTCAAAACATTTTTGAAGCACATGTAGGCTCTGGAATAACTCCTTTGCACTTCCCCCACCACTTGCACTGAAGGTCAAGTTACAGAACTTGGCTACTGTGTCCCTAGAGGTTAGGGGAATTTTTCTAATGCTCAGTAATTCATGAGCCCCCACCATTGTGCTTCCTGTTTTGATTCTATATTCATGTAAGTTATGAATTTAGTAGAAAATGGTTAAAATATTCCTCTCCTACCGGCCCTGGAGTCAGGAGTACCTGAGTTCAAATCCAGCCTCAGACACTTAACACTTACTAGCTGTGTGACCCTGGGCAAGTCACTTAACCCCAATTGCCTCACTAAAAAAAACAAAAACAGAAATATTCCTCTCCTCTCCCTTCCCCCAGATTTATGAAACACTCTCCTACCAGTCCATTTAGGATCTAAGGGAATGCCGGTTCAAGCTTAGGGATCACTTCTACAAAGGTATAACTCACAAGTTCCTCAAAGTTCTTTTGCTGGAATCTTCAAGATGCTCCCTTTAGTTATGGTGTACTTTTTCTGCTGAGCTCCTTGTAATAATAATCGCTAATAATAGCTCACATTTCTAAAGTGCTAATCATGTGCCAGACACTATGCTAAGATGCTTTACAATTATCACCTCACTGGATCCTCATGACAGCCCTGAGGTAGGACCCATTAAGGTCCCCATTTTCAGATGAGGAAGCTGAAACAGACAGATGTTTAGTAACTTGCCCTGAGTCATGTTGCTTGTAAGCTTCGAATCTTTGTCTGCTCTGTCCTTGGTTGCTGATGCAGAAGCTGCCATCAACTTCTGGTTTCCAGAAATGCTGAGAGGATGGAAAATCCCAAATCCTCCAGACCTCTGAAATTCATGAAGTCCTTTTCAGATCAAGGAGAGGGGAGGAGAGAGACCAAAGCTGAGACTGGAATGTTCTTCTATTTCCCTCCTCAAGCAGTTTCTTCTCAAAAGGTTTTCTACAATCTTCTGTCTCATGCCAGACACTCCACCCTCCAATTCCAACTTGTTAGTGATTTTTAGAGGCCCCTGAAGGTATGACCAGGCCCCTCAGCCAATCTGAAGTGTTTAGGCCTTGTTTTGAACCTAGTGAATAATCCAGATGTGTTCTTACCTGGTCTGCATATTCAGAATGTGGCACTTTATTTGAAGTGGAGTGGAGTGGTTATCTGTCTAGGCTGACTTCCACCATTGCATGTTTTCTTATTCTTTTTTTTAAAAACCAATTTAAATTTTGATGTCAGTGGAAAAGAGAGTCAAAAGCCAAAGTTATTTTTGTTGGTACTTGAGTACAGAAAAAAACTAAACTCAAAAGCCCTTTTTTCCTCCAGTGGGGCAGGTGGATATGGATAGGATGTACAGGGTTTTATACTGAATTTTAAAGGTGAATAATGCAAATAGAGGTCTCCATAGCATCTTCTCCCCTTCTCACTATGTAATTTTGCAAAATGGCCTTTGAAGGAAATAAAGCTGAAAACATTAATGTTGCTAGTAAACAGGGTTTCCATTCCAATAGTGGGAGCATTCCAGAATGGAAGGAATCAAGTAATGCATTTTGGTAAACAGGCTTTGGAGCTAGGTAGGAAACTTCTTTACTCCAAGAACCACGTGCTTTCAAATTATGAAAGAACCCAATGCTGGCAAGAAGAGGGAGCCCCTTTTAACTGGCATTTTATTTAGTAAATGAAGTGTGATTTCCCTTTCAACTCAACTGCTCAGCATTTCAGGTTTCTCTCTCCTATAGATGGATTATGTGACATGGTATGGAAGAAAAAAATTCCCTCTCTACTCTTGCTAAATTTTAGCCAGATCTGTCAGAGGTATGTTATTTTTTAAATATACAATCATCTTCTTGGAGAGAGGTCCAGATTGTCAGAGTTCTTCTTGTTAAATCAGAAGAAAGACAAAAAAAAACACTTCCCCCTCCCATATTTGGTAATTGTGAAACAAAAGGTAAAATTCCACAGAGATGGTAAAATAAAGCTACCTGGTTACAGTTGAGTTTTCATAATTACTAAATAGAGATCAGGGTTGAAGAGTACCTTGGAAAAATATCATTAATTGAGAGTCTAAGATTGGCCTCATGAAAAGATGAAGAACCTGAAACACCAGGAAATGAAGTAACAAGCCCAGGACAGCACATCTAGTCATAATTATGTGAGGCATAATTTCAACCCAGTTCTTCCTACAATAACTATTCCCTCTGCTAATCTCATCTCTAAGTCATATTGGGGCAAACAAAAGGGACCTTGTTTTTTTGTTTGTTTGTTTTGTTTTTGTTTTTAATTTTTGTGGGGCAGTGAGGGTTAAGTGACTTGCCCAAGGTCACACAGCTAGTGTCAAATGTCTGAGGCTGGATTTCAACTCGGGTCGTCCTGAATCCAAAGCCAGTGCTTTATCCATTGAGCCACCTAGCTGCCCCTCAGGAACTTTATTTATTGAGTAAAAAGACATTCTTACTCTTTCTTTGGCCACTACAAGCTAACTCTCAAGTGCCTGCCTTTTTTTTAATTGGACTGTCAGCAATTATTAAGCATTTACAATATGCCAAACCCTGTGCTAAATTCTGAGAATACAGACACAGAAAGATAGTTTCTGCTCTCAAGGAGGTTACATTCTAATGGATGAAGATCACACATAAAAGAGAGATGAAGAGGAGAGAAAATAGTTATGGAGGAGGGGGAGGAATTTGGAGAGCTTTTCTTCATTACCTGACTTGTGAGATGAGTCCCTCAATGATTGTCAATGGACTTTATTGTTATAAAGTCACTCAGTAGTCTTTCTGTACTAGAAATGGATTCAGCTTTAGCAGCGAGGTAGGCTTCAATCCATTCTGAAAACATATATAAGATAACAAGAATATATAAATTATTATAACATTTAGTCATTTAAATAATATCAACCTGTATATTAGGAAGGGATTTCAGATGATCCCTATGACTTTCCCCTCCCTTTATATCTTTTCCAAACAACTGAATCATTATCAGTGTAACGAAAATACAGCACATGTAATAGTAATATCTAATAATTTCATTAAAATATATAATAATATATTTTTCTTTTAAATTTCTTTATCAATGCTAATAGGTAATTCCTATAATTTTTAAATGTAAAATTATCATTGCAAAGATTAATTTTAAGTTTTAAAAACTTTCTAGTCTTTGTTTTATTCCTCATGCTTTGATAGGATGATTTGCTCTGATCGTCATTTTAACAACAAACATAACATTTTGGAAGTGGCATCTCTTGTATTGCCTTTATTTTTTGATCCATGTGAAACCAGTCTGATTTTTCTTTCCTGTTACCTATAATAGAAAGAGCTTTGAAAATCTCAAAGTGCTATACAAATGATAGTAGTAATAGTAGTAGTAGTATTAGCAGCACCAATATAAATGATGATGATAATGAAGACTTGATCTAGAACTTATTTTAAATTTTCATTTAACAAAAGTATTTTAAACCTAGACCCAACTTATGTAGGGATCACTAACCCTCCAGCACAGAGATCACTGGACAGCAGAATACACAGATAGGCATAGGACTTTCCCCACCTGCCCCAGTCTGAATTTCACCAACCTGGATCCCATCTGGATAATGCTTTCCCAGTATATGCCCTAAGAGCCCCTGGACCTTAGGGCCTGAGTCATCCCCCTCCAGATGCATCGTAAGAACCAACAGACATTTCCATTTGACTTGTAGTTGAGTTCTCCCATGTGTAGTGTTTCCTCTACCCAAAATGTGAGGTCTTTGAGAGCAGGATGTATTTCACTTTCTTTTGGTATATACTAAAAACTTAATAAATGACTTTTCCCATTCTATAAACATTTTGAAACAAGCTTTTGTGAACACCTTTCTGTATATCCGTAGCTAAGGCAGTATTTTATACCTTGCTGGACAAACTCATGAAATTTGAAAAATGTTATTCACTGATTTGGATACCTCCAAATCAACAGATATTATCAAATGTCTGTATAGATAAGTGACATCATTTTGAGACACTCTCCTGATAAATAAATGAATTTTTGACATTTGGCTTCCAGGGGTGATGTTAGGGGAGACATTGATGGGCATATAAGTAGATCAGGGTTTCATTTTTTTTAAGAATGCTTTTTAAAAAAAATAATATTATATGTTAAAGTTTAGTACCATGGGTTGCAAATTGTTTTACTTCTTCTAGCTAAGACTTTGTGCCCTATTTGGTTCAGATCTATTTTTCACTGCAGAAAAGAGAGCTCCACAATTCCTTGCCCAGCATCTCTTGCAAAAAAGCCATTTTCCCAGCATGCCAGCTCAAGTGACTGGACTCACATATAATGGTATAAAAAAAAATTGTTACATAGGTCAGGAGGCTAATGCTAGTTTTGAACTCTAATGGGTCTTGCCATCAGTCTAGGTGATAAGTTGTGCAATACTCTTAGACTGCTTTTTATCTTTACAAGAGAATGGTATTGTAAAAATGTCAAAAAATATCCGCATGCCCAGTTCACTAGTAAATATACTGCTAAATTTGAACCTTTTTGGCAGTAGCTTATACTACTCAGGGGACCATATTTCCACAGAATGATGTATTTCAAAGTGTATTGGTCTCCATTGTAGGAAATTCATGTTTCTGTAGCAACTTAAAACCAAAACACCTGTGCTTATGCTATATGTTAAAAATATTAGTTATATGGACCAAGGTTAAGTGTCAGAAGTATATTGAATATACTTCAGTATATTGAATGTCTATTGAATAAAACTTTTTTTATAAAGGAAAATTTATTGGAAATAAGTCGGGTTGTACCTGTACTTGTATAGCATTTTCCTTGGAGGATCAATTTGTGTATATGAACTAATATCAGCTGGATATTCTACAAGAACATTATTGATAATAAAAGAGAAGTTCATTGAGGAGAAAAACAAATAAAAAAAGCATAAAAGGCTCATACTGTATGAAACTGCAGAAATGGATCAAAGAGTTTGACAGGAAGTTTAATGTGTACCTAAGTAGAGGTTGACAGGAACATGCTGTGTGTGCCAAAGGTTCCAGTGATGGAAAACTGAAACATGGTGCTCACTGACCACAGCGTGAGCCTTGACACACATTGTAAATAACCCGGAGATATATGACTGCATTAAGCACCAGGCCGGTGTATTAACAGCAGTAAATCTACAGCCACAGAAATGGCTGCCACGCAGGACTGCCTCTGATTAATATTTGTAATAGATTAATAGGAACACGGAAAAAAATTCAAATTGTAATTCCCCTAAATGTTATCATCATTTTCATTCTCTTTCTTCCACAGACTTGCATATGTGGATACTTCCTTTAGTACCATCAAGCTAAAAACCAAAGACTCTTCTGGGAGAGAACATCTAATCACTCTCAAACTAAAGGCAAAGGTGAAGTTTTGTTTTCATTTAAACAATTATCATTGACATGGTAGTAATAGTTTATACTTAACAGTGTTTTGTAATTAAAAAGAAAAATATTTTCTTCATAACAACCCCAGAGGCAGGTAGAGTAAAATTACCCATTTTCCATGTGAATAAACTTGAAACCGAGTGTGGTTTAGTGATTCATCAATGATCATGCAACTGGATGGAGACAAGCTTTCTACTAATTCCACATTCAGGTTCCTCTCCGGTAGACAACGACAGAGAATCTTAGCCATGTCAGTTAACCTGAGAAAACTAATTTTTGGATTTCTTTATCTCTTTCTCATATCAATGAATTGACTTCCTATTGTTGCATTAAAAGATCAAGTAACTTAAAAGGCATGGTTAATGATTTGATGGAGTTCTTTTTGTTATTTTGATTTTTTTGGTCACAATTCAAGAATGAGTGTCAACACCAGGAATGCAAAAATATAGAAATTAATTTTTAAGAAACCTTTTTATTTTAAATGTTGAAGTTTGAAAGTTCTTTGAGTTATTATGTAGATTATGCCTTCCTCATATTTTCTAAAGACTAAGCACAGTATTATTTACCACATAGTAAGCATTCAGCAAATGCTGGTTGGTGACCAATAATCACCATTAACTTTTTTTTAAAAAAATAGGCATTTTTTATAGGTAATAAGTGTTAGAAACTTCTGTCAGTTTTCAAGTGAAAATGTGAATTTAAATAGTTAACCCGAACACTCACATCAGGTTAAAAAGCTTTATAGCAAAGTTGTGACTGGGAGTTCTTCATCAAGCCCTTTAGAAATCATTTGAACCAGATAGCATGTCTTTTTGGTGAAAATAATTTATTGCTTTAGAATGCATGTACAGTAACTATGTTTCTTCTATATATTGGAACATAGTTTCTCTCTACATACTGAAATGGTAGTCTTAACAGTATTGTCAGTATAGGCCTATCTATACATGTGTGTTTGTGAGCGTAGTAGTCAGTTAGAAGCATGAAAATCGAATGCTTCCACATCTGGAAACAGCAAGCCCTAGCATCATTCATACTTTGATCTATGTTAACATATCCTTCATAGGAAATTAGTACAAGGTCATTACATTGGAAGCTTTGCCTATCTAAGTGCCCAGAGTTCCACTAGTCTGGAGTCCTACTGAAATGACAATTTGAGTATGTTAGGTGCTCTTGAGTAGCCATTCCTTATTCCCTTTTGCCTTCATTCCCCTCTGTGAATTTCCTTTCCTCTCCCTGTTTCCTTTGTGTTTTGTATTCCTGACTTTTTTCCCTCTTTGTATAGCATAAAGACTTTAGGCAGGTCATGCCTGCCATAGACTTCTTAGCATATTGATAATCAATACTACTCAATACCAACATGTTCAGTTTACTGACCCAGAACAATGCTATTTTACTTTATTTTGATGGTCCTGGAATGTAGGTTTTGAATAATAATTGGAATAGACAGTTTCTGCAGATTAGAGGCTTACATAGTAATAACTAGGGAAACATTAGAATATGAAGAAAATCAGGACATGTAACTTTTTTATTGTACCTAGTAGTCATCAATCAACTCTATTTCAGAAGATTGTAGTGATGAAAAGATCAATTGTGTTTGTCCTTTTTAAAAATGTGTCTGGCATTTAAGCTTGCCACAAGAGAAAATTAATATATAAAAGCGTGTGCTGGGTGACACAGAAATTTGATATCTGATGGTGCCCATATAAGACATGTTGAGAAATCACTCCATTTATCAGTCCCTACCCCCTTTCTTTCTTGCTTTCTTCCCTTCCCTTCCTTCTTTCCCTCTAATTTTGAAAAGTATAGTAGAATTTTAAGACCAACTGGTGTTAAAATTGTAAGACAGAATAAATGGAAAGTAATCTTATTTTTAAGAGAAGCTTAGCAATTGTGTTTTAATTGGCATAAAATTATTTCATTTTCCATTTTAGTTAATAGGAATTCTCTCCTAAGATAGGTGAAAGTCTTTTTATCCTCAGAAAAAGGTCTTCTAGTAAAGCCACCAAGAGTTTTACTGAAACCCGTTTTGTTTATAAAACAAACAAAAAAGGTATTTGTTGTTGCAAAGATCAGAATGAATAAAAATTTATTTTATGCTTATTTCCCATGCCTGTGTTGGACTTACTGATTATCATTCTTTACATAAACTCCTACTTCTTAAGAAACTGATAAAGAGAACCTTAGGATTTCAGATTTTTCAGGTGTTACCTTATGCAGCTACCACAGCTGTGGTAGTAGAATTCATTAGCAAAAATAAGGTTCTAAGAGTTAGGAATAAATTAAGATCATATTTTTTTTTTTCCTCTGGAAAGGAAAGGAGAAGGCAGGATGCTTCCTTCAGGTGGTAAATGAGAATCTCAGCTTAAATAGAAAATGAATGAAAGTACTCGTAAGGAAGTTTCTTTATTAAGGATATTGAGGCCCCAGAATGTCAGTTCTTCAGTGATAGATGCAACTGTCCATTTACAGAATATGATGCAACTCATCAGTTCAAACTGAGTTATAGGATATGGGAGAAGGGTGAAAGTTATTTTTGTAAACCTGAAAATAAGTGGCCTGTCATTTTATATAAATAGACCATCTCTTTACTAGGTATGGAAAATAAGAACCTAAGTCAGATAGAGTGTCACTGAGTAGCCTCAAAGAATATAGGAATTAAATACTACTACAACCAATAGAGTTGAAATTGTGAGTTATCATTCTTACAAAAATTTTGTTCAAAGACCTTTCTCAAGCCTTAAATACCTTGAAGCTATTTTAAACTAAGTGAAGCTGGTTCAAGATGATCCCTCCCTGAGAACAAAGTGGAAGAAAGAAATTTCCATTCCCACCCTTTGATAATACATATTAACACTCTTGAAAAACACACACACATACACACACACACACACACACACACACACACACACAAAATCGCGTGCATAAAAAGCATCAGAAAACTGTATACTTCATTGTTTTAAAAATATCTTTATATGGTTTTATTTTGCTGTGAGTCATTCAGATTATATAAGTAAAAATGACCTTTTTAATTTCATAGGACATCCTCAATTTCTCTTTTCAAATTCTAGGAAAAGCAGAATTCTCTGCCAAATAAATTGATCCCAGATGAGCACTTGGGGTGGGAATATCTCCCAGAGTTATCTATCCTGCTTTGTGTTTCCTTACCACAAGGACACGGCTGTACCAACTGAGGCTATACAATCAAAGAATCAGGAGATAAAGGGCTAAGATCACAAGACTAAAATTTTACACCGAGTTTTCTGTGAGGAAAAAAGTCTGTCTTTAAGTCTAAAAAACATCTATGATTCTATAGCAACTACTGCCATATCTACTTAGTAGAATGTTACATTATAATAGTCATCATGTGTTTCATTCCCCAGGAAGATATTTGGTCACTGTAAATTGCGAGTTTCAATGATATCTGAAGAAATATTTTATGTCACTTAGAGCCTTTTAGTCATTTAAACTTACAAGTGAAACTCTAGTCAAGAATTTAGTGATGACTCTGTGGTAGTATTGTATAAAAGTACATACACTGATTATGGAAAGATGTCTTGAAATTTGGTAAAGTGCTGTTGAGTTACATAACTGTATGTTTACAGGGCATTTATATATACAGGTAAAGTATCCTGGAAATGGGTATGGCAGGGTTCTACTCTTTGTATTCAATTTAATGATTCATAAACTAGTTATAAATTTTAGGTAACTTTGATTTTTTTCAGCATGGGGGATACAGTTTGATAAAATGCATCCACAAATGACTTAATTAACATCTCACTAAACAAATCTATTTAAGATACGGCCTTTTGTTGTTGTTTTTTTAAAAAAAACAGATGATGATTTCCCTGAAAATATTTTCTACTCATTCCTTTGCAAGTATTTTTGACCTCAAAAGTACAGTAAGAGCACTTGACTTGTTAAATCAGGCAGAGAGCCTGGGTAGAGATGAGCTTTGTTTCTTTTGTCAGACCTTTTATGTCTACTTTGACTTAGATTATATTTAGGCATAGAGTTGTTTGACAGGACACCATAGAGGTTATAAGATTCAGCATTTAAATTATTTTTTCTTTGCTTCCCTTTGAATTGAAAACCTATGAAATTGTGGATTTTTTTTTTAAAGCAGGGACTTTTGTGAAAAGAATGATGTGTCTAAGTAATTCCAGTGCCATTATTACATGCTATACCTTTCTTCTTTACCTTACTTGCATTATATCTTTAAGTCTAACATCAAAAGTACTGAAAGGAAAATAGATTCACTATATATGATTTACAATGCTTAATTCATACATTCAGCACATAAGAAACTGACACTTTTTCAAAGCACAGTTTCCTACTAAAGCGACCATAATGTCTTGTGACATAAGAACTTTCCCCTTGAACTCAACATTCTATTTCAAGGATAAATGTATGAAAGATTTCATGACAAATAAGTCTAATCAGTCCCAAACACATTCTTCCTCATGTAAAAGGTAAAAAAGAAGCAGTATCTTTCAGAACTAAAGTTAAAAGTTAAATTAGGGAGTAAGATTTAAAGTTCTTGAACTATATTCCTAGAACCCACTGAAATGGCCAAGTGCATGGGAATGGGCAAAACAACTCCAATCTTATAAGATTGATATTAAAAATAAAATGGCTTTAGATTTCAGTGACCAAAGACAGAAAATTAATTGACATCCATTTTGATCTTTGGGAGACCTGAAAGTTTAAGAGGATAATGAGATTTCTTCATTTTCTTTGTTATTATTTATTTATTTACTATTTTCTTCCACTTCTGTTTATATCTTTTGTAAAACTAACAAGATAGTCTTTAAAAAGTAAAGTTGTTTAGACCTAATTAAAGCCTCTAGGAACTTATCTGAGAATTCCATGATATTTACTTCCCTTTTGTGAAGGTTTTTATTCTTAAGTTATTTATAGCCTTTCTCAGGTGCTTTTAGTTTTTAAAATATCATTTGCTGGTAATATGAGATGCTCTTCTACTTAATATAATGACTTATGTACATTTATTTCTATTTATGTCCAGAATTATGAATGCTATATATTTAAATCAAACTTCACGGCCCACTTGCTGTATTTGGTTGGTGCTTTGCTTCAGTATGAGAGTTGATGTTTATTGATGGACTGACTATTCCCAGGCAGCAAGAGTGCACAAAATAGGGAAACTAAATATTTGCCACTTTTTAAGTAGTTGAGGGCCACACAATTTGCTTTTGTTATTTTGCTTGAAGTTATGTGAATTATTAGAAAGTCAGATATATTTGCCAGACAGCAAATACAAAAATACACTCCAATGCTAAATATAAATGATTTTTGTACCATCTGAGATTCGGGTTATCTGCATTATTGTTCCCCTCCATTAACCTAATCAGTCAAGATTTGACTGTCAGTTGGCTCTTATTCTACATCATATCAAAGCTGTTCTGTAGTTTTTCCTTTAAATCATTCTACATATCAGCCTACATCAGTGTATCAATAAATATTTTTACTTGAATCAGTTTTAGATTGTAAGTTACCAACAGCTAGGTTTAAATCAGTATCTTTCTATAGCATTCAGCATTTTAGCCCTTAGATCTTTTGGGGTGCTAATAAATTTCCACTCAAATTCTTGTTTGTTGGTAACCTGCCACTTCTATGCTTTTTCAAGAAAATACTTAAAATTGAGAGGTAAATAAAGGATTTAATATAAGACACAAAACCAGTGTATATCTTTTTTTCATCAGAAAGTTTTTTTTTTTCTTGATATTCAGTCTCCTTCAAGGAAAATAATGAAAAAAAAATTACACTTAGTTACCTATGAAAGTGAAGAATCCTAGAATTGGATTCTCAAGAGGTGAGCCAATATTCCACAATCTCCTTTAAATGGACTCCACCTAAACTCTCTAAGATGGGCTTATTTCTTCCTAATCTAAAAATCTAGAGAGATTCTGTGGCCCCCTTTGGAAACTTTAATCCCTCTTCTCTATCATGACTGCATTAGAAAGCCTTTCCTCTCTAGAAAGACTTCACTTTGTAAAATTAATTTTAGACTTAGGATCCTATTGATGTCAGATCAGTTTCAGATTTTGGACTTTATTGACCCTGAATGAACTAGTCTTTGTATTCTTTTCTTTCCCTTTCATTCATTTCGGGTTTTTTTAGTATACTTGAAGTTATTTGTTTGTTTTTCTTTAAACTAATATTAACCTTTGTCTCATCTTAAAATATAAATGTGTCAGTATGGAAAATCAAATTATCTGTATAATTTTCATTGTACTTCTATATCCTTGTATATTTCTTGATTGTCTTAAGCGATTACAAGAACAAACATTTATTAAGAATTTCCCATGTGTACAACACTATGCTAAGGTGCAAAGGGATATATAAAGTTAGATAACACAACCTCCATCTTCATGGAACTTAAAGTCCTATAGTAATACCTGTTTATATAATGTTGGAAGCTATCTGAGATTGCCAGATTGAAAATTATATATAAACCCTTGGATTTGAAATAGTCAAGTCTTCTGTTCTATTTTAATGGAAGCCACATAACCTGAAAGACAGACAAAGAGGAGAAGGAATAGTTGAAATCATTACTTTTTTCCCCACAGTATCCGACAGAATCACCAGATTGCTTTGTGGATTTACCGCTTCCATTTTCTGTTTCCTGGACACCACAGGTAAGTTCTTATCTTTCTTATTAGCTACAGTTTCACTCATTTTGAAAGATGTATTTGGTTTCAAATTCATCATCTTGCTGGTTTGTGTAGGGGATGAAAGTCAGTGTTCTTAAAATTCATATGATTTTGTTTTTTAAAAAAGGTTAAAGGTTGTTAGTGAAGTTAGAATGAATTCTGAGACTCTGGGAGCTGATGAGAGTTTTGGAAGTAATGGTTTTGGCCTTGAAAGTAGAAAAACTATCAGGTTAATTTTTCTGAATGTTCTGTTTCCTTGGCTAATTGGGACATTTGGCACGCAGATTATATCTTGAGAGGCTTTATTTTTTCATTTTAAAAATTTATCATTTGAGGGTTATCTTTAATGGAAACACTGGTAAGACTCCTGAAGCATCAGAAATGCCACTGCTACAATATAGATACAAAATCTCATTAATGATAATGCAAATAGATTTTAGGTAATTGATTTTTTTAAAAATTGTCTGCTCTTACCTATTTCAAGTTCTGTTTTAGTGCTCCTGGACTTTAAATTTGGAAGATCTTTATTTTCTTTTCTTTTTGTAAAATAATAGACATGGCTTTGTGGCATCCATATTAAAAATGGGTAATTTTCCTTATGGTCCCTGTCTTCCTGCTGGGTTGATAATGTTTTGATGTATTTTTCTTTTGCTCTGATGAGAGGTCTGCTGCTGCTGCTCTGACATATTCATTTGGATGAATAATTATAACTTGCACAATGTCAAGCTGAAGATGGTAGGGTTTTGTGCGTCATGACAAGCCTAGTAGCCAGTGCAGGTGTCTCACAGCGTGATCAGCAACAGCCAGTGTATTCTGGCTCGAAGGAGACATTTAGAGTAGTAAGAAATCAGCACCAAGGGCAGCGCTGCTGCTGCCGCTGCCTCTGCTGCTGTTATATGTGCCAAATAAACACAAAGTGCTTCTCAATGACAAGGGCTTGAGCATCTACTTATTTTGGTTATTTACTTTTTTCATTAACCCAATGGATTTTCTTTTATACATTTTAACACATAAGCAGCCTATCATGTTCATTTCTTACTACGTGGCTCTGTGTTTAAAAAACCAGGCCAGAACAAACAGACCAAAACTCTGGTGCTGGCTATGCTCTACTTAGGTTCTTCTGGGGAAATTGATAAAACCTTTTTGTAAAATCTCAGGTAGAGCAGTGGCAAGGGCATAAGGGTTGTATCAAAATCAATGTATACTGAGGGCTTTGACCACATTAAAACAGACACCAATAATCAGAGTATTGCTTGCACATGTTCTATTAAAATAGTTCAGTCTAGGACAAGTAGACTTGCCACAGGTTCTTGGTATTTTCCAACCTAATATGTTACAATAAGCTATGAAAATCTGATGTTCTTGGGAAAATACCACAAATGTTAAGAACTTAATGAAAAAGCCTCTGGCTGATCATCTGATGGTGAATAAAATATTTGTAATTAAAGGAAACAGTTCTATTTTATATAGCAGAGAATATTATCCATTAGTTAGAACAACTGAGTAGTAGTCAGGTATCCTGTATTTTGTTTACAACTCAGCCACTGACTTAATTGCATGAACATGAATAAGTCATATGACTACCTTTTACCTCACTTTACATAAAATTTTCTGTAAATAATGAGCCATTTTTTTCTGACTAGGAATACTAAGGAAAGTCAGTTTTACTAAAAAATAAAACTTTTAGATATAAGCTTTTGGACTAGATCAGTGATTCAATTGGAATAAGTTGTTAGGGAGGGAAGGAATAACTATGTATATACTTCCCATTACATGGCAAGTGCTTTTTACAAATATCTCATTTGATCCTCACAACAACCCC
This sequence comes from Dromiciops gliroides, assembly GCF_019393635.1. Lineage (NCBI taxonomy): Eukaryota > Metazoa > Chordata > Mammalia > Microbiotheria > Microbiotheriidae > Dromiciops > Dromiciops gliroides. The sequence goes on from NC_057862.1 coordinate 590,031,942, forward strand.
AAGACATAAGGGCTATTATTATCCCCATTTTACAGCCGAGAAAACTGAGGTAAAGAGGGGTTAAGTGTCTCACCCAGGGTCATAGGGCTGGTAAGTTTCTGATTTAAACAATGGTTTTTCTGATTCCAGGCCCAGCACTTTCCACTGCTCCATCAGCTTGCCTTTAGGGAATGTTTGTTGAGGAAAGTCCCTCTATCAGTACATATTGGTACCTAGCTTTTCAACTTGGAGTCTTAGAGAGTTGTCTAGGGAACTCAGAAGTTAAGTGAGCAGGATTGCACAACCTGTTTGTGTCAGAGGCAGGACTTAAACCCAGGTCTTTTTCATTCCAAAACCAGCTCCTTATTTATTATGTCATGCTGCTTCTGAAATAAACTTTGCTTCCAATTATCTATACTGGGAATTATCTCTAGTTATGCTCCTTACCACACCCCTATTCAGTGATCTTCTCAGTGCTCTACCTGTGATTACTAGTACATTTTCTTCTGCTTTCTTCTTTGATTTTACTGCCAGAGAACTATTTTCTCCTTTATTTTCAGGGATTCTTAGCCTTAGGTCTGTGCATCTTTTACATGTATATACATATATATACATATATATGTATATATGCATGCATGTATGTATATATATATACACAAATGTATTTCAAATAGTCTGTTTTCTTTGTAATCTTATGCATTTTATTTAATGCATTTTTTTAAAGCCTTCTAAACAGGGGTCCATAGTCCTCATCAAATTGCCAAAGGGTTCCATGACACAAAAATCATTTAACAACGCCAGCTGTCTCTTGACTCTATTGTTTTTCTTAAGTAATTAAGAGATTTCTTCCACTAAAGTACAGCTCAGATGCTCACTGTCGTGGATGTAACCCTCTCATTTCAAAAGGTTGTGTCAGTGTGATGAAAACTCTTTCGAGTCCTACCAAGCTGGAAGTGTTGTTTAAGGACTGCCTAACCAAATTTGTAGAGATTTGTTACTAGGTTAGCCACCAGAATTTGGTTTTTCTCAGCCACAGCAACTCATGAAACTATTTAATAAGGTAAAGTAGTGATCCATATTGATGAAGGGAATATCCATATCAATAAAGTTATGGGTCCTTGAAATATGTTTAAGTAATTAAGACATTTAGTTTTAGATTCCCAGAAATGCTATCATTGCCAGAGTAGTGTGGCAGAAAAGGCAGCAGGCAGCATGGTAGTCAGAAGAAGTTGAATTTAATACTTCTATCACTAACTCATTTTGGAGACATTTCCAGGGCCTTGCTAAACCATGAAAAGGCAATGGAGTAGGATTTCAGTAGAGGAAGTGTCTTATTCCTCTCTTACCATGAGGGGAGTAAAACTTGACACAGTTTACTCTGATGTTTTGTGATACTGTGTTTATACTACTGGACTTTTTCATTAGCTTGGGTAATTGCTGGTTGATCATACTTAGGCCAAGGAATTTGTTAGTTTTTATTACAAAAATAGAATACTAGAATCTCTCTAATTTGATTGTTTGTTGGCCACAGTTTAGTGTAGCATTTAGTGTGCAATATCCATTTGTTGATTTAAATTCTGATGTATATGCTAGGTGCAAGCATTTTTTAAAATTTTCATTTCTGTAGTTAATGCTTTTCCACATTAAAAATTTATAAATTACCTGTGGGATGTCTGTAATAAAACATGGCTAAGTTTTACAATACTACATACCTCAAATGAACCAAGGGCAAATGATGAACAAATGCTTTAAACTTCATTTTTTTTTTGGTGTCTTTATATACAGAGAAGCATGTCCCTGGTGCATTGAATACTGTGGTGTTGCTATTACTTGAAATAAGAGGTAAAATAGTAAAGGATCTTAATCATTGGCATAAACATGACAAGTTTATCAGTAACACCTCTAAGAGGTTGGGTCGAAATTATTTTGTAATATTTTTTATTATTCTTAACTAGACATTTAAAATACTTTTCTTGAAGGTTTATCTACATTAATAAAAATAGATAAACAAGAAATACCATTTTTCTGTTAGATCCTTACTGACTGGATAAAGAAGCATAGAATTATGTTATTCCAGTATTCCGGTGTTTAATTGGTTTTTGAGTTGATCAAAGCCTTGAATATCATAAGAACTCTTTCCAAACTGGGTATCCCTAATAGGAGAACTATGCATAAAGAAAAGAATAAATTTTGCATGATTATCATTAACCTCTTACTTTACTGAGTTTGGGGCCATAGAACCATACTCTCTTATTTCTAACCTTTTCATTTAAACATTTTTCTGTCATGATCTGCCATTCTCGTGAAGTATCCCTTTTCCTTTACAAAGCTTATACTTATATTCTTAGTTCATTCTATTCTTGGGTCTTATGTCAGTAATAATTTCCTGTTTTACATGTGTATCTAATTTTACCTCTCTTCTGTCTACAAACCTGCTTAGTGTAACGATTGGAATGATGCCACCTGCTGGATACTTACTGTAGAAGAGTTCTGCCCATGAAGCGAAGGTCTTTGAGGGCAAGACCAGGAGTCTTTTCTTTGGCGGGAGGAAGTGACGCGGACTAGTGGGAGGAGGAAGGAAGAGACTGACGCTGACTCTGGGGCTCTTTCCTGAGGACGCTGGCGGAGAAGGGAGCTAGAAATGTGCTCTCCCTTTAATAGATAGGAATCTAGGCCTTTCTCTCTCTCTTTACCAAATTCTTATTCTCCTTAATAAATGCTTAAAAGTCTAACTCTTGCTAAAGCTTGTAATTGATTGGCGACCACTCATTAGATATTTTAGACAGTTTAGCTAGAATTTTAGCCTTAACATTAGGTTTTCCTGACAAAAATAACATTCCCTTGTGCTACCATTTTTCCCTTCCATTCACTGCCAAATTTCTTGGAGGAATAATCTTTATCCATTCATGCCTTCCCTTCTCTACCTATTTACTTCTCAATTGCTTGAAATCTAGCTTCTGTTCCCAATACTCTACTGACACTAATTGTTGAAAGATCACTATTACCTCCTAATCTACAAATCTATTTTTCCTCAGTTCTCAACCTTCTTCACCACCTTGTTGCCTCTCCCCCAACCAAATGCTCTATAGCATTATTCTTTGTTGATGTTCATAACATTGAACTCCTTTCTTCCAGCTTTTAAAAATATACTTTCTTAACTCCCTTTATTGTCTTCTCTTTCTTTTCCCCTGTAAATATTGGCATTTTCTAGGATTTTATTTTTCGGGGCCTACTAAATTTTTTTTTCTTTAGTGGATCTCTTCATACCTAAGTACTCGGAGCTCTTTAAATAAAACTTCCAAATCTATGTGTCCAATCTCATCTATTCTTCTGAACTGCTGAGCCATATTTCTGTCTCCTGGATATCACTACCTGCATGTACCACCTACACTCAACAATTCAATATTTCCAAAATGAAACTCAACATCTTTGCCTATTTATTGTTATAAATCCTTTATTTCTGTTAATGGCATAACTAACCCCCAAGTTGACCCACAGTGTAATCTCTTCTAGGGCAAGGACTGCTTTCTTTTATTTTTAGGAGCAATTTAGCATGGATTGAGCTCTGGACTTGGAGTAAGAAAAACCTGTTTTAGTTCCGTAGACACTTAACTATTTATGTGACCCTGGATGAGTCACTTAACCTTTCTCAGCTTCAGTTTCTTTACTTGTAAAAAGGGGATAATAATACTACTTTCCTACAGAATTGTGAGGATGAAATGAAATAATATATGTAAAGCACTCTAAAGGCAAACCTTAAAATGCATTAGTAAATGTTCACTATCACCATTATAAGCAACCTTATTGTGATCCTCCCTTATACTTAGCACAGTCCTTTCACGTTGTCTGGTGGATGATACTTAATAAATGCTTATTGACTGACTGTTTTGTTTGTTGAGTTGGATTGAATTAGGCCAAGCCATATTTGACTACATCCTTTAATTTAAATTGGGTTGAAATTACTTTGTAATATTCTTTATTATTCTTAACTAGACATTTAAAATACATTTCTTGAAGGTTTATCTACATTAATAAAAATAGATAAGAAATAGCATTTTTCTTTTAGTTCATTATTGACTAGATAAAGAAGCATAGAATTATGTTATTCCAGTATTCCCATGTTTTATTTATTTATTTATTTTTGGTGAGGCAATTGGGGTTAAGTGACTTGCCCAGGGTCACACAGCTAGTAAGTGTCAAGTGTCTGAGCCTGGATTTGAACGCAGGTCCTCCTGAATCCAGGGCCAGTGCTCTATCCACTGCTCCACCTAGCTGCCCGTTTTTTGTTTTTGTTGTTATATTGTTGTTGTTGTTTTTGTTTTGTTTTTTTGGGGTGTTTTTGAAGGGCAATGAGGGTTAAGTAACTTGCCCAGGGTCACACAGCTAGTAAGTGTCAAGTGTCTGAGGCTAGCTTTGAACTCAGATCCTCCTGAATCCAGGACCAGTGCTTTATCTACTGCACCACCTAGCTGCCCTGTTTAATTGGTTTTTGAGTTGATCAAAGGTTTAAATATTATAGAACTCTTTCCAATTTGGGTATCCCTAATAGGTGAACTATGCATATAGAAAAGCATCAATTCTGCTAATAATCAATAATTGTTCTTTCTACCTCTGCAACACTTTTTATATCCTTGCCATTCGCTCCATTCCCACAACCACTAGTTCAAGCTTTCATTCTCTTAGCTCTACTACTACATTCATTTTACTCAGTATTATAAATAGGTCTTTCTTAACTCCCCTTCTAGACCCTGAGGACTATGACCATCTTATTCTCCTTTTCCTCCCTCTCCATACTTAACATAGATCCTTGCTATATAGTTAAGTGCTCACTTTTATAGAAAATATGTTCAATAAATGGGAATCTAATTGAGTTAAACTCCAAGATGACACTGGTATGCTTATTGTAACTCCATGAAGCAGATTAGTTAAATATTTGAGATACCAGTTGATTTAGTTTAAACAACTAAAGAAATTTATCAGTGTCATTATTCATGAAGCTTTCTATTTTCTTAGTGTATAACTAACTATAGGTGTTAGAGTTAAAACATTCTATTCATTGATTCCTCTTAAACTAGCTAGAATTTATAGAGGCAAAGAAAAACTGGTATTTATGTGATATTTATACACTTGAACATTGGTGTAACTCATACATTGAAGAACAGATATTCTCCTACTTTCCAGTATTCAAAAAATAAATAAAAATGGAGTTGCTGTTATTTGTTTCTGATTAATCATTATTTCATATGATTATGGTAGATGATTGCTGAAGAATTACTTTGTAAATAACATTTTACAACCCCAGGCAAGTCTCAGTTGTTATTATGGTTTTACTTAAAAAAAAATAGAACTATTAAAATTTTGACCAATACTTTTCTATTTAGAAGAAATTAATATTCTTAAATTTTTGAAGGAATATTTTATATTAGCACATATATGTATATATAAACAAATGACAGTTTCTAATTATCTTGTTAATTTTGTCATTTTAAACACTTTAGGAGTAAGAAATGTTTTCAACCTACAATTTCTAACTTTGTATATTCTGTTTTGATTGTTTTTTTGCAGGGCAATGAGGGTTAAGTGACTTGCCCAGGGTCACACAGCTAGTAAGTGTCAAGTGTCTTTTGCCAGATTTGAACTCAGGTTCTCCTGAATCCAGAACCAGTGCTTTATCCACTGCGCCACCTAGCTGCCCTGCTAACTTTGTATATCCTAGCACAAGATCGGCCTACAGTTCTAGTTCTGGCCCTACCACTAGCTGGGTTACCTCGAGCAAAAGTTATTTAACCTTCATTTTCCTCATTCGTAATATAAAAGAATTATATTAAATAATCTCTAGGATTCTTCCATTTATAGTGATCTGGAGCCTCTCACACACCTGTCAATCAATGACCTGTAACTTAGTTTCTACACAATTATGACCTATAAGTTACTCAGCTTCATTATTTGTTTGTACATTTAAGTGATAGGTGTTGCTAACATGGCAATGTGACAAGCTGTGACTCTTTTGGTTTCCAGGGCTAAATGGATCCTTTAAAAACCATTTCTTTGGGGTCCTAAATGCCCTCAATGAGAATTGACAGCAGGAGTAGAAAAGGTAGGAAGTCTTTTAATGACAGATGATGGGATTCAAAATGAAAGACATCTTCTTTTTTTAAAATTTATTTTATTTGGGGGGAATGTGAGGTTAATGAGTGTTAAGTGACTTAGGCAGGGTCACACAGCTAGTAAGTTTTACATGTCTGAGATTGGATTGGTACTCAGGTCCTCCTGAATCCAGGACCAGTGCTTTATCCACTGGGCCACCTAGCTGCCCCGAGAGACATCTTTAAAATATTATGTCCTCTAAATACACAAATTTTTTATGCCAGAAAAGGGTAGCTTGATGGTGTTCCTGTGTGGGCCTGGGGGGGGGGGTGCATGTGTGTGTGTGTGTGTTTGAAGCTGCATGTGCCACAGTGAAACTCCATACTTCTGATGGACAGAAGCAAACAGGAGACATTTTAAATTCTGAGGTAGATATGATGAACATTGTCCTCAGCTTGCTAATGCAAGTTCTGTTGTTTCTGCCTTCATTACATCCTTCACATACTCTCCTTTCTCTCCCTTGACACTGCCACCACCCTGGTGGAGGCCCCTCATTCTCTCATACCTGGACTATTGTGAAAATCTGCCATCGTCTGCCTGCCACCTCGCTGGTCTGTTCATATCACTGCCCTTTGCAACAAACTCCAGTGACTATTCATCACCTCCAGGATTTATTGTAAGATCCTCTATTTGGCTTTTAAAGCCTTTCACAACTGGTACCTTCTTACCCTTAGTCTTCTGACACATTACTCTCCCCTTGTACTCTTCAATTGAAGTGGCATTGACCTTCTTTGCTATTTTTTGCCCATGATATTGTCCTGAATCTGAGCAGCTTTCCCTCTCCCTCCCCACCACCCCTGGCTTGCCTCAGTTTCCTTATCTGTAAAATGAGCTGGAGAAGGAAATGACAAATTACTCTAGCACCTTTGCCAAGAAAACACAAATGGGGTCACGAAGATTTAGACATGACTGAAAAATAAATGAACAACATACTCAGTAGTATAGTTTTCCTTGTGCCTATGTCTCATAGTCCTGGTGTTGATGGTGTTAGGATCAGCCAAAAGCTGTGTATCCATGTTGTCTTGGCTTTGTTTTTTAACCACACATTTTAATAACCACTTCCTGAAAATCTTTGAACCTAAAAGATGATTCTGATAATTAACATTGGTGCAATCTGCTGATTTTGTTGGAGCAGTGACCTTCACTGACAAGTAACATTGAAAATTTTGTACTATGCAAAGATATACAATATGGTCATTATCTCAATTTTGTTTTTAGCATGAGCTTTTCTGAAACACTAGATATTGCCAACCTATTCTGTGCCATACTTCTGAGTTTGGCATGATTAAAATAAAAAGATGTCAGTTTATTTTTGCTTGTAAGTTTGATATTTCTAGTCAAGCAGATAGGGTAGCTTAGCTGGGCAAGATTAAGTGCCTACTTATTTTCAAAATGTACTTGACAGATTTTTACCAGCATGCCAACATAATTCTAGAAAAGGTTAGTATTCAGAAGCTGATACTTTTCTGTTTGTATCATTTTGACCTTGTGGGCAAATACTCTGTTAGCATGGATAAAAATAGTATCGGTATCATTCTCTTAAATGAACAGTGGTCAGCAGTGGTCAAAATAAACTAGTTAATGAAGTATAAAAGAGATGATAAATTCTTTATGGCTTGCTTGACAAAGAAATATGATTTGATTAAATAGATTCAGATATAGATATACAGTAAGAGAGAGAGTTGACAACATCAATGAAGCATGCAAATAAGATCAAATGAACTGAGTATTTAAAAGATTTAGTTCCCTTTTAAAGGAACATTATTGGAAAAATTACAATTAGTATTAAATTAATTGAATTTTAAAAAGTATCTGCTTTATAATCCCTTGATATTTCCCTTTTCCATTGTAGCCTTTTGAATTCCCCAAAGATAAAGATAAAAAGATTATTAGAGGATTTATCTGTATGAGATATAGAAAAATGTAAAAAATCAAAATGGAAAGCAACTGTTGCAAGTACCAGAAAATTATGCTATTAATTTAAGTGTCATCAGAGCACAAAAGATCACATTCCAGGACTGTGTGAAAATTATTAAAATACTGGAAATAATAGTACTTAAGATGAAGATATTATACTCTAAGATCTGGTTAAGTGACTGACATTATTATATCACTTCAGGTATTATAAAAGTAACAAAATGCTTTTAAAGATAATAAGCGTTACATTTCGAGATTGGCAGTGTTCACACTTTTCTGCTTAAGTGCTTTCCTAGTTTAACATAATTTAATAACAGTTATGGAGGAAAAAAATCTAACATTTCACTTCTAGCAAATACCTTTTTTCCTCCCCCTCTTTAGTATTTTTCACATATAAAAATCATAAAATTTCATGCTCTAAGAAATGGGTTCATGAACTGTTACTATTCTGCCTCTTTTGTCCTTCATCTAAGGAAATATTCCTTATACAAGTTGATGTATCATGGTAGGTATTTTGTACTATATTTTAGCTCCAAAGTATTTGGAAAAAAATATAACAAGAAGATGAATTTCCTTTATGCTGTAAAACCTAGGTTATTGGTAGCACAGAATAAAATCTTTTGAATAGATAAATTTTCTAGATAGCTGAGGATTAACCTTTTAAGTAATAGAATGTGTTGATTTTAAATATTTTATGAACAATTTTCCAAAAGGTTCTAAAATTCTTAAATTATAACTGAGCATAATTAAGCTTTTCTTGATAATTTTATTATCATTATGAATGCCAGTTACTATGCTCTACTAAAGATGTAGCTGCAGATGCAGGTAATATGTGAACACAGGACTGAATGGGTATGGACTTAAGTAGTAGCTCTCTAATTTGCTTTTATTAAAATTCCAAGTCTTAGCTTACATTTTGGTCATTTGTGTTTTTCTCTTAAGGAATAGCAAAGGAGGTAAAGCTATATGGCTTCCTGAGCTGTGTATCCTGATTACTGTTTCTGTTTCTGCAAAATTAATAGCAGATCCAAGCCATCTTGCCCTTCAGGAAATCATCATCGTATTGCTGTCAGTTTCCTTTGACTTATCAACACCATTCAAAGCATTATCCATCATTTCTGCATTAGCTAGCACAATGAACTACAAACACCTCCTTATCAGCTTGCATCCACACTCTCTTTCCACTTAGACCAGTTTTAGTCATGAGTTGAAAAACAGCATAGCACGTGGGATATATAGGTCCAGTGTGGAATTGAGGAGGATGTGTGTTCAAGTGCTACCCCTCACCCCTCTATGACCATGAATCACTTAACTTCTCAGGGCAACTCACTAGTAATATGTTACAGATGAGTTCCCACACTGATAAAATCTAAAATCAGAAGTCCACCACACCCACCCAAATGACCCCCTCAAATGGGTTGTTCAATTACCATTTCAAGTATTTATATTAGGGTATTTGGGGAGCAGAATTTGTTTTAAAGCCTAGAGAGTTTTCACATGTGTGTATATGTGATATGACTACTTGGGTGCCACTCCTACTAATCCCCCCATTGTTAGTGTTCTTTCCCTCCCAAAATTATTATATATTTATGCATCTGTGTACATAATTTGTTTCCACATTAGACTCTAGGAAACTTCTTGGGGACAGGAAGTGATTATCATTTTTGTTTTTGCATCTGAGCTACCTAGTACATTCCTTTGTATGTAATTGTGAGGAAATGGGGATTGGTCTCCTCTCAATCCGGACCTGTTTGATGAAAAGGTCTGCTTCTTCCCCGCCCCCCCCAACAGGCTGTGTCTATGTTGGGGAGGAGTTGAAGCGTTGTCCCTGTATCGCCTCCCCCCATTGGCTGAGGGGTGCTGCGTTCAGCTAGTTTTTGGCCCTAGATTGTAACCCCTGAGTAATCAGACTGTTGGTGGAAAAGGGGAGGGGCCAATCTTATTAAGGATCAAGGGATAAAAGGCCTGAGAGCTTCCCTCTTTTTGTTCACTCTACTAGGGGTGGAGTGGCCTATTCTCCGGAGAATGACAATAAATGAGCCTTTGACACATCACCAACTCTGAGTTCCAGAAGTTATTGGAGTGATTTTTCTCATAGTAGTAAATACTTAAGTGGATCTGTGATTTTATGCATGTGCGTATATGCCCTCCAACAATGCAGCTTGCCCATCCTTTGGAATCTTACTGATATCCTTCCATAAATTTGCTACTGCCCAATATGCTAGAGCCCTTCTTTGCTTTCTGTCTTTTCATCAAGAAGAAATTATTCAATTACACAGGGTAGGGTGTCCACTGGTTATTCCTCATTTTCACCATGAAACAAGCCCATTGTCTTTTTTTGTTATACATTTCACTAATGATACCCCTTACCTCTATTCTTTTTTGAAAGCTGTGTTTGTAATGTGTCTCTCAATTCCAGTTCTTTGGTGTCTGTATTGTCTCATGTATGGCCATATAGCAACACTGGCAAGATATTGTTTTTAAAATGGGCCTTTGTTCTAGAGGAGAATTGGGATTATTAAAATAACTAGTTTCCAAAAGGAAAAACAACCAATTGTCCTCTTTTTGTTTAATTCTTGGTCCACTTTATTGTCCCTTTATGATGCCATTCCATGATGCATTCTGGATGAGTTTTATAGCCTGTCCATTTAATTGCAAATCACAGCCTATCTCAGAGGTATTTGTCTTGCACTTGACTTTTCTTATGGTAGATAGTTACACTAAACTCTTTAGAGTAGTTTGGATCCCATTTAGGAGTCTTTAATTGCCATAATATCACCTGAAAAGAAGAGCATTTGGAAGAATTCATAGCTAAATAATTCTTTGTGATTCTTTAAATTTCCTTCAGAGTGGTAAACACCTTTTATTCTTCATTTGATATGATAAAAGGTCATTGAACAAGGTTTTCATTGTATCTTTTAAGAAACTTTATATATTATTTTGACATTTGCATGGGTGACAAATTCTTGGAGAAGAGCCTTCCAAGGTATCACTTTCCTTTACTAAATTAAATGTTACTTTAAATTGTCAGCAAACAATAAGTGCAGTTGGATCTTGTATCTTTTACATTCTTCCATCAGTTGTATGATGAGAGAGAAGCGATCTAGGGGATGGGACTTGTAAAATCCTCTCAGTTCCCATCTATTTCCATCAGGAACGATGCCTTTGACTGTTGCAAGGATCATTCTCATAAAACTTTTATTTATATAGGAAAGTTGTTGTGAGTGTAACCTCCTTTTGTTGTACTATTGAGGTCGAAGATTTTTTTTTCTTTTTTTTTTTGGCATGCTTTTTTTCTTCTTCGGCTGCCTTGAAAAATAATTAATTCCTGCCTCCCCTCCCCCCAGCTTGTATCATCTGTCCAGCACAGACCTCTTCTGTGGTCTCTGTTTGGTCTAGGTGAGCTGCATTTCCTGTTTGGACTTCCTTCAGTATCATTTGCTCTCCTTCTAGCAGCGCATCTGGGACCATGAGGTTAGGAGCCAAATGTGGTAGGTCTGCCAATCACTGAGAGTGAAAAGAATGTTATGAAAATCTATTCAGATCTTTACCATTTTTTGTCTGTCTATTGTCCTTCCACTTTTCTTTCTATGTCTTGAGGATGACTTTGCCTGAGGTGTGTCTTTTGCCAAACTTTCTTTAAACTGAGTTTTTTTTCCCCTTTACTATTCTTGCCATTCATCTGAGGCAACATTGCTCATAATCTTATGCCATAGCACTACTCTTCCCATCCCTCCTCTCCATCCCCCTCCCCGCACCCCTCCCTGTATCCTCTACAACCCAGCAAGCCTTCCCTTACAGCCCATAAAATGAGAAAAGCAAGACTATTTGTCAGAGTCAGTTGCAGCATTCTGTATGTAGCCAGTCATTTCCCTATGGAAAGGAGGGAGGCATACTTTCTCATCTCCTTGGTCATTGTAGTTACAAAGCGTTTATCCCAATTTTTGTGTTCTTTTCATTTATATGATTAAAGTCTTTTTATACATAGCTCTTGTTTCTCCTTCTGCATCAGCTCATACAAGTCTTCCCAACATTCTATGAATTCCTTGCAGTCATCATTCCTTATAGCACAGTAACATTCCATTACGTTCATATGCTGCATTTTGTGTAGCCATTCTCCAGTAAATGGGCATATGCTGTTTCATTTTTCTCCTATTAGAAAAAGTGCTACTATGAATCCATAGTATTTTACAAATGGGTTTATGTAGTAAATTAATTTTGCCCTTGACACTGTTTCTCTGCTTGTCAAATAAGATAGGACAGTTCCAATTTTTAAAAAAAGCATAAAAATTATTTTTAGAGGACATGGGCTTGAAACTTAGTTCTCCCACTGACTATGTGGCCTTGGACAATTCACTTAAATAATTTGAACTGCCATTTCCTCATCTGTAAAACGAGAGGGTTGGACTCATTGACTTCAAAGGTCCCTTCATGTTCTAAATCTCTGATCTTATGAATGTCAAGTGTTTGCTGACTAAGGTAAAGGGTCTCTTGGTCTCATTATGACAATTGATGTATATCTGTTAAACTAATGTATGAAATTATTACAATCTGTGTTGATGCCCTTTCCTCCCACCACTTCTCATTTTTCAGCATCAATAATTCATTTAAATAGGTCAGATTGGAGTTCTTTTAATTGCACATAATATCTTTTAAAAATTTTTATTCTTATACCTTTATATTAATTTTGATTATTGTTCTAACAAATCAGTGGTCTGATTTTCACACAGACAGCTAATTCAAGGTGCCTAACATCTCTAATCAGCTATTTCCTGTTAAAAATAACCATTTTTATTTTTTCTGTTGTTATTAAGTCCCCACTGGGTACAGCAGTTCCCAGTGTATAGAGCTCTGGGCCTGCAGTCAGGAAGACCTAATTTCAGATCCCACATCTTACTAGTTGTGTGACTGTGGGCAAGTCACTTAATTTCCATCTGCCTCAACTTCATCATCTGTAAAATGAGGACCATGATAGCACCTTCCCTCTAGGGTGATTGTGAGGATCAAATGAGCTAATAATTATTAAGGCACTTAGCAAGCACTATATAAAAGTTAGCTACTGTTTTCATCAGCAGCATAATTATTACAAGTCTTCACTGCCTGCTTTGGAAATGGCCTGAAAGTACAGAGTGACCTGTTTTCTGGTCAAAATGAAGCATAAGCTTACCATCAGAGCCCAGATTCCCAGAAGCATCATAGTGGGATGAGAGTGCAAAATATTCCCAAAAATGATGTCTATCTTACTGGCTTTGGATATAGATGAAAGTCCTTTCCTCCAAGTCCTTTGTTTACCTCCTGAAAGAAGACCTCTGGGTTGCCTGTAATACTTTTCAACTGGGCAGGCCAAGTAATTAGAATTATCCCTATATTTCTCTCCACCAACCAGGGTTCCGGACCAAAAAGCTGTAGAGAAGACTTGGGGCAGTTTGAGTTAACTTTACTCCCAGGGAGATTGACCTGGAACATAGTGGCACAGCCTTTTGGCAAGTAGCATATAAGGATAGTTCTGGCATTCTTTAAGAGAGCTCTGGATACCCCAGGGAACTGCTTTGTGGATTTAATTTGCTGCCTTGTGGACTTTTTTATCTGGGAGGAGAGAAGAGGTCATTGATTTCTTTTTTGACTGATTTTTTTTTTTTGGTGGGGCAATGGGGGTTAAGTGACTTGCCCAGGGTCACACAGCCAGTAAGTGTCAAGTGTCTGAGGCCGGATTTGAACTCAGAAACTCCTGAATCCAGGGCCGGTGCTTTATCCACTGTGCCACCTAGCTGCCCCCTGATTTCTTTTTAATTAAAGAAATTGTTTATCATAATCTTCAGGCTTTGAATATTCCATTATATCAGATATGGAACCATGACTGGGATAAATAATAACAACTACAACTCATATTGTTATTGTGCTTAATATGTGCCAGGCACTGTGTCAAGGGCTTACAATTATTATCTTATTTGATCCACACAACAACCCTGAGAGTCAGGTGCTGTTATTATCCCCAGATTGCATTTGAGGAAGCTGAGGGAGATAGAAGCTAAAGGTTTTGTCCAGGGTCATACAGCTAGTGAATGTCTGAGGTCACATTTGTACTCAAGTCTTCCTGACTCCAGACCCAGTGCTCTACCCACTGTGCTACCTCACTGCCCCAAAGACATCAGTGTGAAACCTGGTTCTAGAAGAATTTCAAGATAATATTTTTTTTGAGTTGTTTATCCACTTATAGGTTATTAAAGAAGGACGTCACATTACAATATCAGCAGTTTTAAAAATCATGTAACTCTTTTTCTTTTTTGGGGGTGGGGCAATGAAGGTTAAGTGACTTGCCCAGGGTCACATAGCTAGTGTCAAATGTTTGAGGTCAGATTTGAACTCAGGTCCTCCTGAATCCAGGGCCAGTGCTTTATCCACTTCACCACCTAGCTACCCCCCCAAAACCATGTAACTTTTAATTCCCCTACGCCCCCTTTTCATCCACATGCCACTGTCTCAGAAAGAAGGGGCCATAAATTTAGAGCTCAAAGGGACATTAGAGTCCATCTAGCTCAATACCTTCATCTTGCAGATGAGGAAACTGAGGCCTAGAGGGACTAAGTGACCCTCCCAAGGTCACACAGCTATTACATGGGACAGCTGGGATCTTAATGTAGGTCCCTGACTACAAATCTAAGGAACTTTCCCATTTCTAGTACTGAGTGCCATTTTGTACTTTTCTTTGTTTCCTGGGTTGTTGTGGCTAAAGGATTTATTACCACCTAATCAAGCTACTGGCAATGAGCCTCTCTGGTAAGCTTCTCTAAGCTGGTTTTTAGAAAGCAGATGTGGTCTGGTGGTAGGATTGTACTTAAAGCTTTGTCGGGGGACAAAACCTGTCAGTTTGTGCTCCAGTGGCATAACCACTGGAGATCTCCACTGGAGATTCCCCAGGCCACTTCCATGCATGCCACTGTGGGTCACTGGTGTAGTACTCTTTAAAGTAGCTTAAGGTCAGAATGGTTTGGGTTTTGTTGTTATTATTGTTTTAACTGTATATTATACTTTTGAATTGTATTGACATAGAAATCCACTAAAACCCCTAAATCTTTTTCAAACTTCTGTCTAACCCCATGCCCCCATCTCTCCATCATGTACTTGTGAAGCTGATCTTTGGAACCCACATATAAAACTTTACATTCATTCCTTTTCAATTTAATCTTAATAAATTCCAGGAGACCTGTCTAACCTGTCAGGATCTTTTGGGATCCTGACTCTGTCATCCAGTTTATTAACTCTACCTCTCAGTTTTCTGTCACTTGCAAATTCAGTAAGCATGCCATCTCTGCCTTTATCTAAGTCATTTGTAAAAATGGAAAACAGTACAATTCTGATTGGAGGATTCCACTAGAATCCTCCTTCTAAGGTGACAATGAACATTAATGACTACTCTTTGGGAGTTGGACAGTAAGCCAGTTTAGAAGCTACCTAGCTAGATAACCCACCTCTCTTTGTGTTTCCCACAATAAGTATAAAGGAGATGGTTGTTTTGGTAAAATTTGTGTTAAATATGTGTAACCTATATTGGTAGCATTCCCTGATTCACCTGTTAGTAAATCTGTCAAAAAAGCAAATGAGGCTAGTTTTCTGTAACTTGTTCCCAAAAAAACTGTGATCACTGCTTTTTTTTTCTAAATGTTCAGTGTTTCTCCTTTAATAATATATTCTAAAATTTTCCAGGAGTCAAATAATCAGAGAAATATAATTTGTAACAACTCTGGTATATAACTTTGAATCTATCTGGCTACTAAAGATGGTAAAAGAGGAGACTATACAATGTTGAAGGGCAAGTGAAAAGACAGGCACAGTAATCCCCTATTAGTTGACCTGTGAATTGGTCCAAACATTGTGCAAAAGAGTGAATGAATCAAGGGAAAACATTTATTAAGTGATTCCTTTGTATCAAGTACTATGCCAAGCCTTGGGGAATTACAAATTACACAAGGAAAAGTGCTAAAATGTTCCTATTCTTTTAGTTGGATATCCCACTTAAGTTTGCAGGTAAATGTTAGCAAGAGAAGACCCATGTGTATTTAACTATTTATAAACTGTATTACTCATAATAACAACAAAAAAAAAAACAGGGGAAAATCACTGAATATTTGGGAAGTAGCCGTAACTGAACAAATTGTGATATGTGAGTGTTATTGTCTAGGAAAGAATGATAGATATGAAGAATTCAAAGAACATACATGGGAACATTTATATGAAGTGATACAGAGTAAAGAAAACAGTCCCAAAATACACATGATGATAATTATATATATGCACATATATACACAAATATACACAGTGTACAAATGTACCCAAGTTTGTATGCATATATATTTATATACACTCATGTTGATATATACATAAAAAAGCAATATAACTCAGGTAAAAGACAACAAAAAATATCGGTACCAAATGATTACAATTAAAGCACGTGTCCATTTCTATTCATAAATAATAGATTGAGGGGCAGCTGGGTGGCGCAGTGGATAGAGCACCTGCCCTGGATTCTGGAGGACCTGAGTTCAAAGCCGGCCTCAGACACATGACACTAGCTGTGTGACCATGGACAAGTCACTTAACCCTCACTGCCCTGCAAATCAATCAATCAATCAATCAATAATAGATCGCAAAAATATAAAGTACCATGTACTAGCAGTCACAATTCCTTGACTGAATTCCTTGACTAAAAGGCCCCTTTATAGGGGCCTGGGAGGAGTAGTTGTTGGGTAATATATTTTATAGCAAAACAAAAGACATCAGCAGTTTTTTAAAGGAAGAAATGCAAGTATATTTCTTGAGTATAGACATTTAAAAGTTGTTAAAACAGATTTTCCTATTGTTAAGCTTGTATATAATCAGGTAACAGAATGAAATATGTCAGGTATCTTGTTTTAGCCTGTTGCTTATTCCAGGCTTTAACTCTGGTATTGCTCATGTTATTTTAATGTTTCATAGATTCTAGTTTTACCTTTTAAGTTTTAGCAACTACTTGTTGGTTGCCGTGGGAAAAATTAAATTCAAATCCTTAAAATTCTCCCAAGCTTATTGTTTTTTCCTTTGCATGAGTCATCCCTTGATGGCTAATGAGGTTGCTTAAGGAGGAATATGCACTTCTTTTTGTTCTGGTGTGGGGCCTACCCTGTTTATTATAGTACAATTATAATAATAACTAAAGGATAACCTAGAGCCATGAGAGTGCAAAAGTCTCTTCTTAGCACCATAGAAGGTGACTTGGGAAGCTAGAGTTTACATATAATAATGGCCTTTTTCTTTAGAAGGCACATTTATGTTTTGAGTGGATTGTTTTTAATGTTTAAATAACCTCTCAATAGATCTTTGAGAATTATTTGTGAGGTGGTTTGTTCCTTATTTTGCCAAATGAAAATAAACCTTTTAAAGAAATGCAAAATTGATCTCATGTTGAATGTTAATATCTAATGCAGGTGTTCTCAAACTTTATGGTGCCTGGACTCAAGGTTAGGTGGATACATGTTTTAACAACCGGCTCCCTGGAGTGGGGATGGGGGGAATTTACATGACATGCTTTTAAGTTTAGTATGAATTATGAATCACTCTCTTAAGTCTCCACAATCACTAGAACAATAAATCAAGCCTTGATTTGTAGTATTTGCTGATTTTTGAGACGTAAAGGTTCACACTGAAAATTGAATAATTGACTCCCACAAGTCCATATGAGCTGGCCCCAGAATGGCCCTTTCATAAGTCTGGTAAAGTCTAAAGACCCTTTCTCAGACAAATGTTTTTAAATGCATAAAATAAAATACACAGGATTTAAGAAAGAAACTAATCCTATAGAAATCACTTATCAAAATATTAAAAATTCCAAGTTCACAGACCCCCCTCTTGCAATCTATTAAGGCCCCCTGGCCTAATGTATGATTTATCTTAGTTATACTGTACAAAAATCATTTTACCAAAATGACTCAGAACTACTGATTTTTCAATTATTTGTATGTCAGAGGAATAAGAGTTCACTGTTTTGAGTGGTAGGGGATTTAAAAACATCTTTTTCATTTAATTGATTCATTTGCATCAGAGAAGCAGATTAACCATGCCAGTTATATGGCATATCACAAAATCATTGGCTTCTAACCCCTCCCCCTCCTGGGCAGGGAGGGAAGCCAAGAAAATAGTTGCAATTATTTAAATGCAATATGTTTTTGAGTGATTTTAAAGGTCCGGAATCCCCTTACAAAATAATTTATGTGGTTATTTATTTTGTGCTTTGTTGGATTTTTTTTAAGGTTCTTATTTACAATTCATCTGGATAGAATAGTTCATTTTAACAGCGGCTTTAAGATAAAACACATATCTTCACTGTGAAGAGAAGGGGATGGTAGGAAAAACAGGAGTTATTTTGGAAATTAAATTTCTATGAAGAGTTTTCACCCTCATCTTGGAGGTTAGTGGCCTATAGATCCATGCTATGTTGGATGTCCCTAGTTTCCATTTTTCTTTGGCTTCTTTCACTTTTAATTAATTTTTCTCATCAGAATACAAAGATGCAGAACTGTGTTACAGAATTTTGCTGTAGCATAACAGAAGCCTGTGTATGGTTGCTTTGAGGATTACTGTTTTGAATAGGTTACCTCTGTGTAAGAATCAGTAAGCATCAAAGTACTTTCCAGGTGCCAGCCATTGCGCTATGTGCTGGGGATAGAAATACAAGACATACAATCCTTGCTCTCAAAGAGCTTACTCTCTAACAGGAGAGACAAGGACAGATGCAATTATATCTAGAATAAATGGAAAGAGAAGAAATCTGAAGTCATTTGGGAAACTTCAGGAAAGGTTTTTTGTAGAACATGGTGCTTGAGCCAGGTTTTTGAAAGAAGAGAGCAGCAGTTCTGGTAAGAGAGTTGAGAGACTGCAGCCCAGACATTGAGGACAGCAAGCGCAGAGACATGTAGATCCAAAGTGGCATATTTTGTGAAAGGAACAGAGAGAAGGCCAAGTTGACTGGATCTCCAAGTTCAGGAAGGGGAATTATATATATTTGTATAGGTTGGCGCCAGGTTGTAGAGCTCTCAGAGCTAGAGAAAGGACTTCATAAAAAACATTTATTGGCTGATTGATTTTTAGAGTCCTTGGAGTTGGAGTAGAGGAATGGCGTGCTCAGATTGACACCAAAGGAAAATCATCGTCAGTTTTGTGGAAGATGTACTAGATTGGGAAGAGACCTGAAACTGGAAGACCGCTTAGCAGGCTGTTGCAATAATCTAGGTGAGAGGACCTGAACTAAGATAGTGGCAGTGTGAGTAGAACAAAAGGGTCTGTTGGATATGAGAGATGTTTTGGGTAAAGAAATGGTAGGTGTGGACAGTGAATTGGTTATGTGGGGTAAAGTGAAGAGTCAAGGAGAACATCAAAGTTAGGAAGTTGAGAGAAAGTAGAAGAATTGGTAGTACCTTTAACAGAAATAAGAAAGTTTGGGAGAGGGCTGGGCTTGGTGGGAAAGATGACCTGTCTTGGACATGGAGAGTTTGAGATATCTTCAGGACATCCAGTTTGAAATGTCTAATAAGGAAATTGGAGATATAATATTGAAGCTCAAGGAAACAGCTACAGCTGGCTGTATGGATCTGTGTCATCTGCGTAGAGATCATAATTCAACCCAGAGGAGCTGATGAAGTCACCAAGAAAGAAAAGAGGACCCTGGACAGAACCTTAGGCAATTCCCACAGTTAAGAGGTGTAATATGGATAATGAGCCAACCAAGGAGACCAAGGAGTAGTTAAGTGAGGTAGTAGAAGAAGCAAGAGAGTAGTGACCTGAAAACCACAAGAGGAAAGAGGATCTAGGTGGGCGTGCTGGTTAACAGTACCAAGAAATGACCAGGATTATCATTCAGATTTATTTTTAAAATCCTTGTTAAATATAAATTTGTATGACAAATGAAACCAAATAGTACTTAAGATTTGTATACGTAGCATAATTATGTTTATACTATGAAAAAACCATCAAGAAAATCCAGTTTTAGAATCTAAACTGAAGCAACTATATATGATTCCGTGAAGTGACATGTAAATCTCATGGGGAAAAATTATAAGGAAAAAATTTTGCCATCTAAGTTTCCTAATTACTCTACAAAATAGTAATGTGTTGCATGTGGTTTATGTAACAATCAGAATGTTTCAAGGACCTAGCTAGAATGATTTTGGGAATCATGGGATAATCCTATAGAATATAGCTTTGATTCCTGCTCTGGCATCTTGTTCTGCCATGTTAGAATAGTTTGGGCGCTGGTATTAGGAAAGTGAATTATATTTCCTTCTAAACATAAGCATTTATATAGTCCTTTAAGCTTTGGGAAGCATCTTAAAATAATTAGTTTTATACTCACAACAATCATGGGAGACAGCTGCTGTTATTATTCTCGTTTGACAGATGAAGACACTGAGGTAAACAGAGGTATGTGACTTGCCCAGGATCATACTATGTAAAAAGGGTTACAGAAGGTTGTAGAGGAATTTTTCCTCCTTGGTGTACTTGAAAAGCTTGGTAAGGAGAAAGTTATTGAACTGAAAGGTCCTTACTTTGCTGCCTGTTCTGTTCATCAGAAGTGCACTTCTTTGGAGGTTCAGAAACAATCTATCTCATATTTATTATATCTTGTATTATATTATATATTACATTTTATCAGATCATATATTTATAATGTGTCTGAAATAGTCAATACATTTTATATATATATAGGTGGTTATCTATGTGTTTCTACCAGTTTAGAATGTATAAGTAAAAGCCTTGAGTTTTCCCTGTAGGTAGATTTGATGAAAAGTTGACCTCTCCCATTTGCATCTTCCCCCAAAAGAAACCGTATTCTGCTATTCATTATTCTGTCAAAAACAAAAACTTTAATACAGTAATTAGCTCCATTGAACATACTTTATGTTTTTTTTAGTAGGAACTCCTAACTTTCTACATTTTTTTCTTTTTAAAATGGTATTTTCAATCATTGAAATACAGTGATACTGTACTTTAATTCTCAGTTATGGAAAATGTGTTTAAGCAAATTGATAAAATGTTTAATGTCCGAAACACTGAGTTCAAAGAGTGGTTAAAAGTTAAATGTAGAGAAAAATATTGTTTGTAATTACCATTTGAATTCATGAAATAAATGTAAAATCCTTCCTGTACTTTTGCTTCAGTGAAGTGCATAACAAAGTTATATACTAATGGCATTTAAAGCAAATCTAGTTTAATCAAATTACAACTAGCACTTCATTTGATTTGATAACTAACAGCTAGAAGGGAATTATTTCACACTGGAATTGTATGAAAAGCATCCTTAAGATGTAGTCTAATGGGAACATAAAGCAGAGTGTACATATATGTAATATATGCAATTTAGTCATTATACTTTGTATGTAGTGTTTGCTTTTAGAAGAATCATTCTTTTCCTAAAATTTGGAGATATATGTTCAATGTAAAAGAAAAGAATCTTGAACAAGCAAATACTAAGGGTGGGGAGAAGATAAACTGAGATTTGCCAACCACAAAACAATTTAAGATGAAAGTGAAATCTTAAAAATTGGTGATTATGCACCATTTTAAGGGAAAGAAGTCATCCTCCTTTAGTAGACTATCATATGACAAATTCAACCTTCATCTTCCCACAGAGTTCATTGACAAACATTCATAGTCAGTTTTTGGCAGCATTGGAATCACTAAAGGCATTCTGGGATGTCATGGATGAGATTGATCAGAAGACTTGGATTCTTGAGCCAGAAAAACCCACACGGAGTGCAACTATGAGAAGAATTGCAATAGGTAAGCAAGAAACAACTATAAAAAAATTAAGCTTTTTAAAAAATTAGTTAATTTTGTTTTGCTTAAGAAAAAAAGAACAAAAGGGTGTTAGCTGCCTTCTATGTGCACTGCTAAATTTGCCATACTTAAATATTAAAAGGTGGATAAAGTGCAAATTGGGTGCAGCTAGAGGCAGAACAGTGGATTTGACAAAATATTGCTGTAATAAAGATCTTCCAATAGTTCCTTTATAAAATTCCAATTTCAAGATATGTGTGGGCTTTATCTTTACTCTGGCAATTAATTGGTGAATACAACTAAACAAAGGCAGCTAGGTACCCAGTTGATAGATTGCTTGACCTGGAGCCAGGAAGACTCATCTTGTTGAATTCAAGTCTAGCCTCAGATACGTACTAGCTGTGTGACCCTGGGCAAGTCATTTAACCCTGTTTGCCTCAGTTTCCTCGAAAATCTGTGAAATGGCAAACCACTCCAATATCTTTGCCAAGAAAACCCCAAATGGGATCTTGAAGAGTCAGATACAACTGAAAAATGACTGAACAGCAACAAAAAGTACAAATTCTTTTAAACATAATTTTATATCCCATAATAATTTTGACTTGACTACTATGTGGGAAAAATACAAATATTATGAAATAAATTCTATCTTTACTTATATCATCTATACTATAAGGAAATAGAGAATCCCTTGGAGGTACTAAGATCTTAAGTGAAATGATTTGACCCAGATTATAAAGCCAAATATGTGTTAGAGACAATACTTAAGCCCAGGCCTTCTTAAACCCAGGCAGATGTCACACGGGTCATTCTCAAGGCCAAATTGTAAACAGCTGCCATTTTAGCTTTGGTAAAGGGAGTCCCCTCACTGGGAATTCCCCACACCAATGAAATAAAGGATCTAGACCCAAAACATAGTATGTAGAAGACTAGAGAAGATTGTACAAATTATATAAAACCTCAGAGCTTGAAGGAGCCTTTGTATTTACACTATCACTTGGAAACACAATTTTTGTCATTAATGTTGAAATCCTTAAGTGCTTAATAAATGCTTGCTAGTTGATTGAAACATGAAAATCTAGATTTACAGTAAAGTTCAGTTAGTAGATAAATAGTCTTCACTTTGAAAAGTCTTCACCATACAATCCTTTTATGAAGATCCCCTAGTGTAGGTAAAATGATTCAATTTATGATGAAAATTATAAAGTTGTGATATGCATCTACAGTATAAAGCAGATCATACCTAGATATGCCCACCTGTGCTACTTCTTGCCAAGTGCCCACATTATTTATTTGTTCTTTCCATTCTAGCTTTGGTGCCTAGTACTTAATCCTTGCTACATTAGCAGTTGTGAAAGGGAGAGTATTTATAAATAATGTACTTACTCTGGAGTTGGCTGGGGGAAGAGCCACCTCAGTAAAATGCCATAATGGGGGAGGGGGCAACGGTCAGCCATTTTGTATGTGTGTGATAGTGGAATAAAGCCACTGGTAGCTAAGCAGATCTCTGACCATAGCTTCATGTGTGTACCATGGTGGCATGTGTACCAAATTTTTAGCTCTATTCTATTCCTCATATCCCATCCCTTCTAGGACAAGTTGTACAAAGATAGAGTCATGTAATTTGCTATTTATAGATAATGATTGAGATCAGTAAATAACTCATTTAGACTTAGATGTTCTTTTATGAAATACTGAATATATACTTGCCCTACCATTTTATTTTAGAGGAGAGGATAATTTTGGTTTTAATGAGTAACATAGTAAACACTTAATAAATGCTTGTTGACTTGAAAATCTGTATTTTGGACTACAGTTCACATAGGGCAATTGTATCTTTTTCTTTCTAGTGATAATTCACAACACAATGGGGGTGATTTTGAGCTGTGAATCATTTCCAGAGTACCCAAGGATTACAGTAGTTTCTACCAAAGCATAGTGGATTATATACAAAACAGCTAAATATTCTACTTTGCTTGGGTAGAAAGCGCTATTTCCCAAGGCTATTCTGTACATCGTATTTCTTGCTTTATAACTTGAAACAGCCTAAAGGTGTCTAAATATGAAATAATAAACCAAATTAAGATATATTGGGACAATTGTCAGATATTAATAATGAAAGGATTTTCTTCAGAGGTATTCAATAAGTAGCTGTCCTTATATTTTATTCTTCTCTCCCTATCTTGTTTTAGTTCTGTTTCTCCAGTGATTTTAAGAGTGGATATGGATTGGTTTTTCACTTATCTTCTCCATAATTTCATAGATGGATACATTTTTTTCTAGAATTATACTTTATTTAACATTCTTTTTAAAAAATTTTGAATTCCAATTTCTCCCCCTCCCAGTCTGTCTCCCCACCCTTTGAGAAGGCAAGTGATATGATATCCTTACTACATTATCCTTCTAACTCCTTGCATGCTTTAGGCATTGATTGGTCTTCCTTTGTGACACACCCACCTATGATCCACTGCCATCCTCCAAGGGCCAAGTATTCAGTTAGCTGACTGAAAACTGAGTTACCTTGGCTGCCGCTAAGGCAAGTTAAGGTACTAGGGTTCCCTCTAAAAGGAAAGAATTAGTATATTTTAGATTAATCAGTTCACAAAAGGCTCTTTTATTCAGAATTTGAAATAAATTAATTTTTAAAGATTTTATTTTTTTAAAATGTCTATTTGGCTCATAGTGGTTTTTTTTTTCTTTAAATCAAAGTATTTGTCATTTTTCTCTATTGGGGCTGATTGCTTCCTTTTATTGTGTTTTAAATATTGATTCTTTATTTTCAGAGTAACGTCAACAAGAGAATTTTTATAAGATGTAAAACTATCATCTTCCCATGTTTATATAAGCTAAAACCAAAATTGTCTTTGAACAGAGTAAACAACTTACAGTTCATTCCAAATAACCATTACATTAATGGTGTTTTTGAAACTACAGTATTAATAATGACTAGAAGAAATCAGTAGATAATACATTACTAAAGTTGTCTTAGGGAAACTTGAATAATAGAGCAGGTTTTTGTTAAGTTTTTCCATTATAGACAATTTTTGTTTAAATGAGCTTCATTTTTATGAATAGAATCTTTCCTCTTGAGTGAATTGCTTTTCATTTAAAAGGGATTCCCTCCTATCCAGGAGAGTTCGATCAGTATTTTCACAAACCAGTCAGAAAGGTTGGCCATATACTGAACACTGTAAGGATTTTAAAATGTGCAGATGGCAACGGTCACCATTTACTTGATTTCGATTCCTTTGGCAGCTGACCCATGTTGTTTTATGAAAGAGAAACTTTTAGTGCCATTGTTTCTTAATTTTCTCATTGTGAGCTGATTTGTGGTAGCACTATAGATCTTGAAGACTGTCGTAATTCAAATAAGACATTTTATTTGTACAAGCATCATCTTTAGAAGAGTAATATGCTTGTTGCTTTTATTAGAGTCTTCTGAGCACTGTTCAATAAATTGGAATTCCACTTTGAATAATTTTGATCTCCTTAATGCTATTTAAGAAACTTCTAAACAAATCCTCACAACTCATTCTCCACCCCCCCTCTCTTTCTCTCTCTCTCTCTTCCCCCTTCTGTTACCCCTCCTCTCTCCCCACTCCCTCTCTCTTCCCTTCCTCCTCTTCTCTCTCTTTTCCCTCATCTTCTGCTAGGTCTATATATAATTATTTTGCATTAGTTTTTTCCATGATTTTTTATTAATATCTCTTCTTTACATTGTAGGAAATAATGTTTCAATAAATATAGATGTAGACCCCAGACATCCCACAATGCTTCCAGAATGCTTCTTTCTTGGTGCTGATCATGGTATGACAATTTTTCCTATTTTAACTAATTGTTTAAGATAGACTTAAGTCATCTAGCCCTTGTCTGCTACTATTAAAATGATTTTTGCTTTTGCTTCAAATAGCATTATATGGTTAAGTGTAGTTTTATTTTCTTTTTGCGGGGCAGTGAGGGTTAAGTGACTTGCCCAGGATCACACAGCTAATAAGTGTCAAGTGTCTGAGGCCAGGTTTGAACTTAGGTCCTCCTGAATCCCGGGCCAGTGCTTTATCCACTGTGCCACCTAGTTGCCCCATTAAGTGCATTAATTTTTAAGTAATAAATAGTGATACATTTCTCCCTTGTTTTCTCTGTATACATATCAGCAAGTTAAATTATATCTGGTAGTGATGATTAACACTTAAAATAATTGTTTTGGACTTTTTAACCACAGTTTAAAAGCAAGTACTATTCAAATGTGTGTACTACTATGTGAACTTTAAATTTTGCAAAGCACCTAAAAAAAAATTCACTTTATCCTCACAACTATCATAGTATATAAAAGGAAGAAAAATTGATATGTTGGACTTTTTTTTTTTCCTTCAAGTGGTAAAACCCCTGGGAATTAAGCTGAGCAAGAATATACATATGTGGTAAGTTTGGGAGAAAACAATTTATTTTAGCTGTTTTTCTGTGTTCATAGCCTAATGTTCCAAATGTATTTTTTAAAAGATTATTGAATTGAAAGTTATTGGATAAAATACTTTTACCTTTTACTTTTAGGGATCCTGAAAATAGCCTGTTACAAAATTTGAAAAATGTTTTAGAAATTGAATTTCCAGTGCGTGCTGTTCTGGAAAAATCTGTAAGTTATTTAGAAATATTATACTGTCCTAAATGGGTGAGCCTGATGAAAGTCAAACAATCTCCTTATATCTAACAGAAAGAAAAGAAGTTGGAAAGGGAAGTAATTGGCAGAATATTATAACAAAGATTTCTGAACTGCAAGCAACAGTTGCATCAAAGTAACTTGTTAACCTTTGATTGGTGGTTATAAGTGTACTTTTTTCATGGTCCCTATAGCAGTAAGGTGATTAATGACAGACATCATTATTATTAAAAGTGGGGGGGAAAGGTTCAGAGTGGCTAATGAGATGTTTGGTGCTCCTACACTGTTCTCATATGGATGACTGAAATAAAGTTCTAATTAGCTTAGTAGAATTGCTTATGAAGATGGTGGTACAGCTTTTTCAATCTTAGGTATCACTATTTTGTACAAATAACCTTAAAGTTGATTTTTGGACAAAGTTGTTATGATTGTAGATAACAATTTTTTAAAACTTAGTTACATAATTATAAATTATATTATTTAAAAAGTTATATAACTGTAAAATTCTAGAACTACTAATTCCAAACCCCAGCCTTTACAGTAACATATTAGGTATTGCATTTCAGTACAATATAGGATAATAGTTAAAGGGTCCAAGCTTCATGCCAACCAAGAAAAAAATCCTTTAGAGCATATTTATTGTACCAGTGTTAATAATTGAATAAGGAAATACTCCCTTATAACTATTGTTGGAAGATACATAGTAATGATACTATTACCTATAAATGATGCTTATTTACCTTAAAAAATTACTAAGCAGTATCTTCTTACTACCCCACATCATTCTTCTATTTTAAGCAATGAAGTTTGAAAACTCAATTACAGTTTTCATTTGAAGGATTTCACAATGGATTGTGGAATTTGTTATGCTTATCGCCTGGAAGGAGCCATCCCAGATCAAGTGTGTGATAATGCCCAGTGTGGACAGCCCTTCCATCAGACCTGCTTATATGAGGTAAACATGTGCTTAGAGCTCACATTTAAGGTGCGTAGATAATATAAGGAATTGAATCTGCAGGTCTTCCAAAATCTCAAGTCATGACATCTTCTTTCATCAGCCCTTGTACCAAACCCACTAATGAGCACAAGGTGTGATCATCTTTCCTTTTGTAAAGCTTCATGGCACTTTGTATCCATTGCACTTTCTCACTGTATGTTGCATTGGAGCTTGTGTTTTGTTTTTTGTTTTTGTTTTTTACCAGCAAGCCTTATTTCTTATATTATACTATAATCGCCTACAGGGCAGGAAAGTCAACTTTTTTATAGTGACCTAGTTTGGGATATAGTAGACACTCAAATACTTGATGAGTGAAAAATGTATTTACTTTTATTTCACCTCTGTTCTCTTTGGGAACATAGATAATAATTAGTGATTCCATGTAAAAAATCCTGTAGGAAACCATTACTAGATTCTTTTCTCCTCCCTGAAATGTCAACCTTTATTTTTCAACTCCTAGAGCAAGCTGTCATTGTGTCTACATGTTCTCCTCTCACCAACTCAGTTATCCATACTATCTTAATTGCCAAATCTGATGGCCTTTTCTCCAGACCTGTCTTCACCCTTTGATGCCATTGGCCACTCTCCCTGGATACTCTCTCCTTTCTTGGTTCTTCTTTTACCTGTCTGATAGTTCCTTGTTAGGCTCCTGTGATGGCTATCAAAATCAGGCCCTGTAAGGGTACACACCCAAGGACTCAAGGACACTGGGTCCTCTTGGCTCTCTACATTGTCTCACTTGGTGACCTCATCAGCTCTCATGGGTTTAATTATTTCCCATCAGACAACTTCCAGTTCTGTATATCTGACCCTTGTCCAGCTGCTTAGTGAACATTTCAAACTGGATGTCCCATGAGAACCTCAAACTTAGAATGTCCAAGGTGGGATTCATATCTTTCACTAAAAACCACCCCTTTGCTGTCCTGGGGACCATTTATTGTTCTAGTAATAAGAGCCAGCATTTACATAGCACTTTATAGCTTGCAGTTATATACATAGATGCATGTATAAATCTTTATCTTTATGGTTCTCAAAGTGATTATATTGTGCTATTTATATTTATATATCATATATATGTTAACATATTATTTTATATATTTTATATATCATGTATTATCTTGTACATACATACAGTCTTGTTTTATTCTCACAACCCTGAGATTAGTTGCTGTTATTATCCCCATTTCACAGATGAAGAAACTAGGGAGGAAATTAGGATCACATAGCTTGTATCAGAGGGAGGAGACAAATTCAGCTTTGCCTGACTCAAGGTCTAGCACTCCATTCATTCTATCCCCTAACTGTGTCTAGCTGCTTCGTTATCTAGGCTTACAAACTCTTCTTTATCTTTGACTTTTCACTGTCCCTCATCTTACATAGCCAATCAGTTGCCAAATCTCGTCATTTCTCCCACCACTTCATTTGAGTTCCCTGCCTCTAGTCTTTCCCTAATAGTCAGTCCTCCTCCCATCTGCTAAAATGACTTTCCTAAAGCACACGTCTGACCAAGCCATTCTCCTAACTTGCTAAATCTCACTGGCTTCTTGTCTTTTAGGCCCTTTACAACCTGGTTCCATACTCTCCTGTTAGACATTACCCCTTTGCCTCATTCCACAGGCCAGCCAGATTGACTTTCTTTTCCTCACATGTGACCTATTTCCCATTCTCTGTACCCTATGTATACACTGTACTCTCTCCTCACCTACACTTTGTACATTCTCTCATTTCCTTCAAATACATCTTTCCATATGAAATCTCTACTTTCCTCCCCCACCCATTACCTCGTATTTGTTTTGTATATACAGATACATAGAGACATATACCCATTTTGTCTTCCCAATAGAATGTAAGGTCCTTGGGAACAAAAACTGTCTCGTTTTGTCTGTGTATTGCCACCACTTAGCACAGTGCTTGGCACACAGTAGGTGCTTAAAAATACTTCTTGTTTGAGAAAGTAGATAATTAAAGAAGACACTTGATTCCTGAGGAGTTGTCATTAACACAGCCTACTATAGTAAAGAACTCATTAGGAAATATTGATCAATTCCTCCTATGTGCAAGTCACTGTTACTTTTGGCCTGGGGCCATTTCAGTTCAGCATATATTAAGTGCTTACTCCAGAGCTTGGTACTATATGCCAAGGATTCAGAGCAGTTCCTGCCCTTGGGGAGCTTAAATTCTACTAGGGGAACTCAGCAGGTACACAGAAAAGGAAGTGCCAAGTAAATGAAAGAGAGAAAAACACTTAACTTAAGGGAATCAGATGATTCCCATGGAAGGTAAAATGCAACCTAGACTTTGAGGAATCTAAGGATTCTAAAACACAGAGGTGAAAAGGAAATGTGGTGCAGACATGGGGTATGGCCTACAAAAAAGGCAGGGAGAGAGGAGATGGTGCATCGAACTTGGAGAACAGCTAATACCCAAAGAAAGAATATTTTTTTCACCAAGAACCCTACATTGAGTTTTGGGCATTTCTGTAATTCCAGTATGTTCTCTGTTCTTAAACCGTTTTGCTAAGTACCACACAGTGCACAAAAGTGATTCCAAAACCTGTCATTCCTTCACCAAAGCTAGTGTGACAGAATATGAACCTACATATCCAGCCCTTGCAAATAAACAATTAAAAATGTGCTCCTGGTGTATTTGCTTTCCAAAGTAAATTATTACAACTGAAAATCTTCTTATGCCAAAATGGAACATCTCAATACTTTACAAAGGGAAAGAAAAATCTGATTTTTTGGCTATTTTGGATATTGGCCTAGAATTGGTTATAATTTATATCTCTCCCTCTCTCTCATATATTTGCAGTGGTTGAGAGGTCTACTGACTAGCAGACAGAGTTTTAACATCATCTTTGGTGAATGCCCATATTGTAGTAAGGTAAGTATAAATATGCTTATAACTGTAACTAACTCAATAAAACATTCTATATAATAGCATTTAAAGAACATTATAAGCACTTTAAAAATGCTTTCCAAGTTGATTTTCTATAAAAATGAATGACCTATCATCAAAATTTTAGATGTACATATTTTGGTACTTTGGAAAATTATAACAATTTAAAAATACTTTCATAGCTTTCATCAATAAAACTGAGGCCAGGGGTAATTTGTAAGAGCTTTTAGTCATGGAGTCAGAACCTAATCCAACTCCTGGCTGAGATACCAAGTAGTTGTAAAACATTGACCATCATTTAGTTTTCGTGAGCCTCAGTTTCCTCATCTACAAAATGGGGCACAATAATACAACTTATCTTCTCCCATGTTTGTTGGGAAGAAAGTGCTTTGTAACCTGTGAAGCATTCTGTAAATGTGAGTTGTTTTTCAAAATACATTACACCGTTTTTACGATTCAGAGATTTTATTTTTGCAAGCTCTATGTACTTAAAATGTATTCTCTCTCTTCCAAGCCAATTACATTGAAAATGTCTGGAAGGAAACCCTGAAACAAGAACTTGAAACACTTCTTTGGTAAAGAAGACAAAATTAAGAAAATAACCAGAAGGAATTTAGAAGATGTCTTCAAAGAAAATACAAAGAAAGAACTACTAAAATCAAAAGAAAAAATATAGTTAAGCTATAATAATATACATCTGCCTTGGCCTCTTCACTGAGCTGGGAAATAGTGGACCAAAACCATGTACTCTCATGTTCTTTTAAGTCCATAGCCTTGGCACTGAGGTGAGTAGGCATCTCATATTCATAAGATGGACGCTGACTGGACATACATGGACTAGGAAAATCGTGATTCAGTCCATGAAACGAGCTTGGAAAATACTCAAAGCCGGTTTTATTAGGGAGCTGTTTTACTCCTGATAAAAAATCTTGATGGTACTGATGTTTCTCTCTTCTTACTTTGCCTTCCTATGGAAGAATAAATACATATTTAGTTGATATATTTATGCTAATACTAAACAAATGATTATATAGGAAATTCTTATCTTCATGTATTAAAAATTTTTACCCAAAACTTTCCAAATAAAGATACTGGCTATAGATAATTTAGAGGGAAAAAAATGGGTTTTCTGGCTTTGTTTATATTCTAAATTTTTTTGTTGTTAATGTTTTTAACATGGGGAATGTTAAATTTTATTTTTAAGAAATTATCTTTTGTTCACATTTTTCTAGTTTAGGGTAAGACTGGGATGTTTTGCATTGTTGGGGTTTTTTGTTTGTTTTTTGTTTTTGCAGGGCAATGAGCGTTAAGTGACTTGCCCAAGGTCACACAGCTAAAAGTGTCAAGTATCTGGAGCCAGATTTGAACTTGGGTCCTTCTGAATCCAGGGCTGGTGCTTTATTCACCATGCTACCTAGCTGCCCTCCTAATATATTTTCAAGCCAAGGACCTTTCTAGTTTAATTTCTAAGAGGTTCTTCAACAGGTTAGATACAGCAATTCTCCAAGAATTGTTACTTCTAACTCTAAGAATATAGCTAATACATTATAAAGAGATTGTGATTTATATCAGAATAGAAATTCACAGTCACAGTGATAATTAATAGATCCTTAAAATATTTTCATTCTTTTGGGGTAAAGATAATAGGTGGGGAGAAAGACACTTTGAAGGGCTAAAAATCCTTGTTCCTCCCTAACATGGGGAAAATACTACTAATTAAGAAGCACATGATGTATCTATAGACCAGTATGTTACCTTTAACTCTACTTAAACTAAATTTTGCATTAAGTAAAACCATATCAACTTAGTAGGGAAACTGCCATTTTGATTCACTTAATAAGTTTCTTTTAAAATAATCTTATTGCTATCTTTTGCTTTCTACATAATATTTTTCAAAGCAGATATATCTAATAATAATGATAACATTTTATGTAAAGTACTATTAAAATGCTAGCTATTTGTTATCTCATTTGCCAATAAGGAAAGGCATAATTAAAATGATCTGTTTTTGCATTTAGTGTAGGTTTGTATCTGCATTGACTAATATAAACTATGCATTAATTAGCTTTACAATCACAGTGTGAAATTTAGTAGCTTTTGGAATGCATTTAAAACCAACTCCCTTTTTGACAATGACCCTAAAAGCCAAGTTTTCTTCTTCACTTTTCTGTCCTAGCCTACTGATCATCATACCACTTAGAAGTAAAGATCAAACAAGACCTAATACTTCAGTCTCTCTACCGATTTTCACATTTAACTAAAACAGTAGTTACCTTCTCAAGTAAGCAGTACCACCCTTAATAGTTTTATTCATAGTAAAGAGCAAAATGAGATATTCCAAAAACATTCACTTTAATAGCAATAATAATAATAATAATAATGGTGGTATTTATATAGTACCTACTATGTGCCAAGCAACTGGACTATACAGTTTACAAATGTTATCTTTTCTGTTCCTCATAACAACATATTTTACAGTTATGGAAACTGAGGCAGAATTGGGGTTTGTTTGTTTTAAAGTGACTTGCCCAAGGTTGGGTCATACAGCTAGTAAATATCCGAGGCAGGATTTTTAATTCAGGTCTTCTTTATTCCAGGCCCAGCACTCTATCCACTGTTTTTACTGGGTCCCTGTATTACTGTACCAATTGTAAATAGCAACAGAAAGACCCTAAACAGAGGTTCCTGGATTCTCATAACTTGGCTGGCTTCCTTACCAATAACTCCAGAATTAAAATGAATTCTTTAGGAACATTAGAGAGCAATGTCTGAAAGGCACCAAAGTTAAACCAATCACAATCCTGGAATTGTTAGGAAAAACACACATATTTCAAAGCTGCTTCAGTGAACACCAGTGTCATCTTCTGCCATACTGGTTAAAGGCAAAAACAGTAAAAGCAGTTATTTTGGCAAGCCAAAAACCACACTGGCGGGGGCACAGAATAGCAATAACTAAAAATTATTAGATGCATCTGCATTTCGGTATGTTATCTTTCCCTACATATAAAAGCAAAGTCACAGCCCAAAACACATTGCTACCTACTAAGAAGAGTTTAAAGGAATTACCATTCTGTTCAATGCAGACACCCACCTATGTGAATAAGTCCAAAAAGACATCATTTTAATTTTACCTTTTCTGATTGTCCAAAAGGGTTAGTAATAGATGTTGTTATATGCCTGAACCAGTCATCTGCTGAAGGGTGATAAGTCAAATACCCAATAGTGCTGTAGGTCTCCAAGTCATTCATCAGTGCAAAATGTAGCCCTGTTGACAAGGGCACAACCTAGTTGAATGTGATTACAAGGGTCAGCTCTGAGATACTGATTTCAGAGTAGAGGCTATATAGGGATATTTCTAACAGTTCATAACTTAAAAAATAAAGGCACTTCGATCTGTTCTTGGGATAATGAAAGAAATCAGCATTTGGAAACATATACTCACTCTGATCTTGCTCCTATGATAACCAGTGTCAGCTACTTTGATTAGATCAGCTGGATATTTTTCTGTCTCTTATTTAAGAAAACCATACAGCCTTGGCTCTTGGGAGAAAATAAAATATCTTTATTCCCAAAGGGCATATTCTAATGCAACATTAAGGTGAAAAAAAACAAAAAACAACCACCACCAACCTCTTACCTGAGCTGTTTCACTGTTAATCAATCCAACCAACTTCTCTTCTTTTTGTACTTGTCTCCTGGTTACCTGAGACTCGGCATTTCTCTCAACTTTTGACTTGCTTTGAACTTGGTTGACTTGTTTTGTGATAGGCTTTGGTGCATTAACCTGTTGATAGAAAGTGCACAACAGGGTACAATGAAAAAAAATTGTCCTGTGCAAGAAAAATGTATTCTAATCTAGAGCCCTGAAAATTCTAAACCTGGTAAAATTTCAAGGAGGAAAAATTAAAAGAAGAGCATCAAATGGACAGTAAGGAAAAAACCACTGTAAGGAAAGACTGTTGTATCAGGTAGGCTCCTGTCTATTCCTCATCAATAAGACAAGACCAATTAAAATTAGTGCTGCTGTATGCTCTCTTCAGAAGTCATCTCTAAAGATAACTTGGATATTGAAAAAAGGAATTTTTACAGAAAACTGTTTGTCATATAAAAAAGCTGCACATGAATTCATTATTAACCTTTGCTGGGAGTGAATCCAGTTAAGTCTTTGAAATTTAAATTCTTATTAATTAACTACATCTTAGTTTTCTACCTTTGCAGCAAGCCTAATTAATGTGAAAGTCTAAAATGAGATGATGACTACTCACTTTCATAAAGGTGATTTGACCTTTTAGCAATATAAATAATAGTTTATATTATCTGATCTTAAGTACCAGGGGTTATGCTCTACAACTTGTGTGACTAATGCAAGGGTGTTTCTGTTTCATCCCACAGAAGAATATTACTGTTAGCAACATTTTGGGGGTGCTTGATACTCAACATCCTTTAAGCAGGCATTATAATGAAGGTGGTGCCCCCTGAAATGCAGAGAAAGGGAGAGTAGAAACACTGGTGTAAGGCAGTGCATCAGCTTTAGACATCTAACAGCTGAGAGTTCATGGATTAAATATGGGGCAAGAGAGGAGAACATCACAAAGGAGAAATAATGGAGTCGCTGGTGCCAAAACAGAGAATGAACTACAATGGCTAGGCAAGCAAAGCTTCAATTTGTAGTCACAATTTAGCCTCTTTTGCCAAGTGCTTGGTGTTCGCCCCTTCCTCCCCTTTAAAATATGCTGGCATATTGTGTATAGGTCTAAGCTGTCACAACAACATCTTGTATCTTTTTTTTTTTTTTCCCAGCAGGACCCAGCTTATCACAGGGATGGCATCCCCAAGCCTTTCACTACTTGTACTTTGGAAATGCATTTTGTGATTACTCAGGGCCTATTTATCAATACCATTACACCTTTTTCATACAATTTAAAAAAAACAAGATGCTCCACTACCAAGGAAACAAATGTGCTAAACAAATACATATAATATCACCAGCCCCAAACTCAAGATTTTCATTATTACTCCTATGTCTGGCTCTCCTTGAATGACCTGTGATATTTAAATGTGGGCTTACATACTCTTATGAAAGAGCATAACCTAGAAAAATCTGTGCTTCATAATATGATTTTGGCACAAACAGTAAAGGAAGTAATCTTGGTAGGGAGTTACTTCATAAAACCAGGCAGGTGGGAAGGGAAAAGAATGAGGGAGGTATCCCACAAAGTTGAAACTGAAACAACAAAAATTTTTCCCCAAAAGCTACAGGCCTAAAGAGTAAACCCCTAGTTTAAAATCCCCCTGTGAAACTTCTGTATGATCAAGGGACATGATGTATATAAAGCACTTTGCAAACCATTAAAACCGTATAGAAATGTCAGCAGTTATATATTCAAATATAGTCCAAAGGTGGATAATATTCCATTTCCCAGTTAAAATCTTGTTTAAGAGACCAGCTACAAAAAACATAAGAGGGTTTGACTGCATACACTCTTAAAACTGCTGGAGAATAACAGGCCAGAAAGATGTTTCTAATGTGGGATTTATAATCAGATTTGCTGCCACCCTGTTCATCAAATTAACCTTGTACCTGTCATTCATGTTGCTTCCCCTAGATATTCTATTTTGTAGTGCTTTAGATCCTAACTTCTTAAACTGTGGGTCTTGACCCCATATGGGGTAATGTAAATAAATGTGGGGGTTGCAAAAAATTTGGTAACAGTAAAAGGTTATGTATACCTATATACCTGGGGTCATGTAAAAATTTCTCAGATGAAAAGGGGTCACAAATGGAAAAAGTTTAAGAAGGCCTGCTTTAGATCACAAAGTGTTATGTTTTAAAAGCATTTTAGGGAAGGGGGATGATGCCAGCCCAATGTGTGGGAGTATAGTGCCCCCTTCTTTTACTGACTCCTTTGTCTTATGCCAATCTCAGTTGGTAGTTGCTACCTTCAAGTGATACCTACAAATCCCAACTACAACTATCTCTGATAAGTGGCCACCCGCTTTCTTCTTTAAAACCTTCATGGAGGGGGCGGCTAGGTGGCGCAGTTAGATAAAGCACCGGTCCTGGATTCAGGAGGACCTGAGTTCAAATTCGACCTCAGACACTTGACACTTACCAGCTGTGTGACCCTGGGCAAGTCACTTAACCCCATTGCCCCACAAAAAAACAAACAAACAAACAAAAACTTCTTGGGGGCTAGGGGAAGTGGGCAACTTTCAGTGGATGGATTACTTCTTAAAGCAACCCACCACATTCTAGAACAACTCTCATTGGTAGGAACTTTTCCCTCAGATTTAGTTGAAATCTCTATCTCTGCAGGGACAGACAGTGGAAAAGTATATAGAGGAATAATTCAGCTGGTCCTAGATAGAGTCTAAAAGAGAATATGGATAAACTGGTTACAAAGAAACTACCAGAAGAAGGAAGTCATTGATAAACTGGATGGTATCCAGAAAAGACAGACCAAAATGCTCAAGAATCTTCAGATCACGTGAGGAAGACTGACTGAAGGAACTTTGGACATGTGGCCTGGAGAAGAAAAGACTGATGGGGAATACAATATGTTTTCAACTATCAGAGAGATTAAAATCTTGGCTTGGTCTCCAAGGGCAGAACCAAGACCAATGAGGTAAAAGTTAAAGAGATGCAGATTTCCAAAAAAACGCAAGGGAAAAGTTCCTAATAATTAAATCTGTCCAATAGAGAAGTGGGCTGCTAAGGTGGTGGGCAGCCCCCTCAATAGAGGTTTTCAAGAAGTGGATGACCACTCATTAGCAAAACTGTAGATGAGACATGTAGCTATCAGGTGGAGTAGATAACCTCCAAGAGCTGTTACACCTGAGTTTTTTGTCATTCTCATCCTGGGTGATTTATCTATAGCCTTTCATGAATTCTTTACAGAGCCTAACTAAAAGATGGATGTGTTCCTCGAAGTCAGGGGCTGTTAGTTTTTTGGGTTTTGCTGTTGTTGTTGTTTTTTTAATATATAAATCAGAGAACAGTTTGGTCTCTTGAAAACATTGAACAATTTCTCAAATTCAATCCAGTCTTCACTCTTCTTACTCAATTTTTAGAACTACTCATTGTCCATCTGCAGGGCCTATCCAGGATATATGTTAAGACTAATGAAATGGGCGATCTAGTTCAGATTATGCATGGCCTAATCTGAACAATACACATTATTATCCATGTATTTTTTCCCTCTGTGGACTGTAAGCTTGATCTTGAATGCCTATAGACCTAATAATAAAACTAGCAGTTCTATAGTGCTTCAAGGTTTGCCAAAGTGCTTTACAGGTATCTTATCTTTTTACAGGCAACAGAACTTAGGTAGGCAGAGGTTATGTGACTTGCACAGGGTCACAAAGCTGGTGAGTATCCGAGGCTGTATTTGATTTCAGATGTTCCCGACGGCAGGTCCAGCTCTCTATCCACTGCATCACCTAGCCGCCTCTGTTAAGGAGGTTATGTAATATAAAAGGACTTGATGTAATCTACACAAAGTCACTGACAAAGAGGATCTCCTGGATTGCTTCACTGTATATGGAATCCCTATTTTGTTTAGGCACTTGACCAGATGTCCTACATGACAAAAATAAATACATCTGTCGAGCAAATGCTTCCTTGTTTATGCTCACTTGATAGTGACAATCAGAAGATCACCAAACGGTGCTTTCTCTGAATCTAGCAAGGAAAAGATACCTTGCTGGAGGACAGCCATTAAGGCTGCATTTTACTACAAAATGTGGGGTCTTGCATTCTCCCCACCCTTAGGTCAATTGAGTACTTGTGGGGCTACTGGGGAAAATCAACAAAGCTCGTCTGTCCACTTTTGACCAGTTGGGTGGCTTTACTAAAATATGGAGCACTGTTTGGAATTTCCAGCTATGCTTTAATTCTGGGTAACTGAGAGCAGACTGTTTTACCTCTCCCTTTCAAGAACTGGCTGCATTTTTTTCCCTGAGATACTCCTTATGATGGGCCATTTTCTAATAATTAAAATGTATCATTAAGGAAACAATTTTAACCACTCATTCCTCCGCATATACTTGGAAGAAAATAGCTTTTTATAGCAAATTGATCCACGGCCCTTTTTGTCTTTTCCTGAAAATTGAGTCATGGGAACCCTCTTCTTTACTTTCTATACCTCCTCTAGTAACTCCCCTACATGGTCTGTGAGCAAAAACATCCTAAAAGCCATGAATCTAAGAGTCGGAAATCTACTTAGTTAGGAAAAAAACAGTGATATCATATAGAACACAAGGGGGGATAATCCTAGACTTTCAGATGATTTTTGTTACACAAATTCCCTGTCATTGAAAGTCTCTTATATTCAGTTTACATA